>NC_141698.1:446262987-446492987 GCF_964263255.1 Lissotriton vulgaris
CAGCATTGTCCCCGCCTTATCGCCCTCCGCATGCGCTCTCGTCAGATAGACCTTGTGATCGAAACTACGCAACTGTTCGAACTCCACCGCCATTGCTTGTCTGGCTTTACTAACCCCCTCTTGAAGCTCAGGATGATTTGGGCGCTCTCGTTCTTTCTCTCTCAACTGCCGCTCCGCTCGATCAAGGCCGTCCAACAATGTTTTACGAGCACCTGCCACAGTACCAATACAGTGCCCCCGGACCACTACCTTAAACGCATCCCACTCCACAGCCCTAGTGGAAGTGGAGCCACAGTTCTCTTCGAAATATCGTGTCACTCGCTCCTCCAAGGCCTCCCTGAATAGCAAATCATCCAGGGTATCAGGTTGTAGCCGCCAAGTTGGGACACAATTGACTTCTATCATCCAGTTCAGGGAAAATAACAAAGGGTTATGGTCCGACAACGTGCGGGCCAAGTACTCCGCACTTCCCACCGCTGCAAGCACAGGTGAAGAGCACAAAAACACATCTAACCTAACATGAAGGTCGTGTATACAAGAGTGGAAGGAGTAATCTCTCGTGGTAGGGTGTAGTGTCCTCCAGGCATCTCCCAGGTCCCAACTCTCTTGCCAGTCTAATCTTCGTTTCGCTACCCTATGTATCGGTGAGGAGTGCAATGGGGGATGAGACCTATCTAATACGGTATCCACCACCGAGTTGAAGTCCCCTCCCATGATCATCGGCCCCGCCAAGTAACTCGCCAGTTTGCCCGAACGCGCTGTCAGGAAAGCGGGCAAATCCACATTCGAAGCATACACACTGCAAAGTGACACCATTCGGCCCCTAAGTCTCCCCTCCACAGCCATAAACCTACCCTCTGGATCTACTACTTTTTTGGTGACCTGGAAGGGAACCCCAGCCCGTATCCAAATCAAGGCGCCCCTTGCAAAGGCAGAATATGTCGTATTAAACAGTTGCCCCCTCCACCTTCTCTGCAGCGCTACTCCCTCCTGTTTGGTGAGATGCGTCTCTTGAAGAAAAGCTATATGCACTCCCCTACGTTTCAGATCAGCATGGACCTTGTGTCTACGCACCATGGTATGGAGACCCCGCACATTCCAGGTCACACATTTCAGAGCCCCTGTATTAGCCATACTCCCCTGCATCCCTAGACATAACAATAACATCCTTCGACCATGCGCTCATGCCAACACAATACTGACCCCCCCACCCTCTCCAAACAAATGAGCCCCACATCCCTTCGATCCAAACCTGAGCTTCCCCAACTACTCTCGGTTCCCACCCCCCCAGGACAGGACCCCCCACAATTGGAAGAGAACCCATCCAAACTGTTGCAACTGAATAACCCCCTCAAAGAAAGGCACTATAATTCGCAGTCTCCACTGCGATGACCTTAAGGGCCAGTAGGGCGCGGACCGCTACTGAAGGAGTACGTTAAATCAGATCAGTCCCGCATATCCCGCCCCCTGATCCCCCCATGAAAAACTCACGAAGTCCCATAGAACGAAAAGCTGCGCACACGGGCACAGCGCCCCAGTGTCTGACCATCAGGCCGTTCCCCAAATCAAGTGTCTCAGGCCTCGACGATCTCTCCAGACGTTTGAGGCGTGACGACGGGACCCTTGGCGCCCCCGAATTCTGAGAGTTCCGTCTCCGATCCCGTACCCTGCTCCTCCGAATCCGTTCCCTTCCCGGACTGGCTCCGCGCCGTACCAGAGAGATCCACCACCGCCTGTAGGGCAGCCTTCCTCTCTGCCTCAGTCTGCGACACCGATGGTTTCCCAGTCCTTCGCCGATTCTTGCAAATGCGTTGGGATTTCCTAATCGGCTGTTTCTTTTGAGCCTCCTCCGCCCTGGCTCTGGCCCCATCTGTTCCAGCCTTGTACGTGTCCCATCAAGCCCAAGCGTCCGCCGAGGAGGTAAAGAAAAGCGACTTGTCGTCCACCACCACCCGTAGCTTCGCTGGGAAGAGAAGGGAGTATTTGATGCCCTCTCCACGGAGCTCACGCTTGAGCGACAGGAAACTGGCCCTGAGTCTCTGGGTCTCAAAAGTGTAGTCCGGGAACAGGGTGACCCTGTTATTGTCAACTTGGAAGGGCCCTGCTTCCCTCGCCCTCTGCAGTAGCCAGTCTCGATCTTTGTAGTGAAGCAGCTTAATCACCACCGGGCGAGGCGGCAGGCTCGGGGCTGGTGGCCGGGCCGGAACCCTGTGGGCCCGTTCCAGGGAAAAGAAAGGAGAGAGCCCCTCTGGCGCAACTTCAGTGCGTAGCCAATTGTCGAGGTAGCCCACCATGTCGTCTCCCTCGATTTTTTCCGGAAGGCCCACCAGGCGTACGTTGTTGCGCCTACTCCTATTTTCCGCGTCCTCGGCTCTCCTCTCCAGCACCTTCAACCTGTCCAGGGCATCCGCCATCTGGGCCTTCACCGCTGCGTGATCCGGGGTCAGTTCTTGAATGGATATCTCCATATTCTTGACTCTGTCCTTAAGCTTATCATGGTCGCCTTCAGGAGACCCAGGCCCGTCGCTACCTGGGCAATGTCCTGTTGCAGGGCGTCTTTTGTGGTCGTGATGGCCTCCAGTATGCGGTCTTGCATGCGTTGGAGAACAGGGTGGTCGCGGTCTGCTCCATCCAGCGTGTCCGAGTCAGCCGCTCCGTCCCCCTTTCCTTTTGGTTTTACCATCCCGGCTACAGCAGTCACTGGCCCCCGGAATCCCAATCAATCTCCTCGTAGTCGTCCGCAGTGCAGGACCTCGCCACTGGATAAGACTCCGAACAATGGGACCGGGGATCTAAGACACCCGCCGGGCACTGAGTACTGTACGGATCTCACCCGTGGGGTCAATCCAATTCTCGGAAGCCAACGCCGATGACGGGTTCTCGAGGCCCTGGTCTATGCGTGGAGAGTTGGAGTCGCCTTCACAAATCCGCCGCCATTTTGGGGACCTCCCCGGAGATTTTCCCAGTGTCCTCGTGTCCCCGTCAACTCGCCACCAAAGCGAGGAAGAGGCCACCCGTACTTGCTTGCAGGGTCGAGAGAGGCCCTCCGGTCCGGCTACCACCACTAGTACCGGGTCAACAGGAGAACCGGGCTACAAGCCACCTCCGCTCTCCACGACACTCGTCCAGGCCTCAGGGCGCCATCTTGGATTAATGTCTATCTCACCCGAGGCACTTGCTAGAGGTTGATTTTCAGGACGATAAGCAGCCACAGGTCGCCCACTCCGAACGCCGTTGCCTCCGTGACACCTTTAGACCACAGATATTTCGATTTTCGTTGGAATTCGCGTGGATAATCAGGATGATATCTGGGATCGGGCGCGGAGCTCCGGGCTCACGCTGCCTACCTCCTCGGCATCCAAGCCACGCCCCCCAGTATCCTTACATTCATAAGAAACAAATCGTACCTATAACTGTTTTTTCATGCATGCCAGTCGCTAGGTTTGCTTGCTGACTCAACATTTTAAATGAAGTATAGGAAGGGGTCCCAGTAAGCAGGAAATAATAACAAGGAATGTATAAACAATCAAAAAGACAAATCAATGAAGACACATTGTTTAATTCACAATGTGCTAGTATTTCACATATACTTCACTGTTAAGCATTCATTGGTCAAATGACAATTTTGCAGTGCCCCAAAGTTTGGGAGAAAGGGGAGGGGATGTGTTACGTGCGGGTGATAGGTGAAGGAAGAGGGTTTGTAGTGACGGTAAAATCAGTGAATAGGACAAATTCAATAGAGTTACATATTCATGTACCCACATGTACTGGGTGCATGAATATGTAACTCTATTGAATTTGTCCTATTCACTGATTTTACCGTCACTACAAACCCTCTTCTTTCACCTATCACCCGCACGTAACACATCCCCTCCCCTTTCTCCCAAACTTTGGGGCACTGCAAAATTGTCATTTGACCAATGAATGCTTAACAGTGAAGTATATGTGAAATACTAGCACATTGTGAATTAAACAATGTGTCTTCATTGATTTGTCTTTTTGATTGTTTATACATTCCTTGTTATTATTTCCTGCTTACTGGGACCCCTTCCTATACTTCATTTGATAACCCAGGTCCCCGTAACTCTGTCTGGGTATAACCCCCTTACATGTAGCAGACTCAACATTTTAATCATCCGGACCAGTTTTCCTCTCAAGGAGTCTGGTATGTTACTATTCATGACAATTTCATTTTTTTGCATGTTGCAGACATTACTGAGTGAACATTGTGCAACTAGTTTGGAGTGATGCATATGTTCTGCTCACAGGAGCAGTGTTATTCCACCAATTCTTATTTTTCAAAACAGAGGTGTACATGTAATCTTATCTTCTCTCCAATTATAAATTATATGGGGTCTCTCACTTATTCCCGTGCAATGCAGTCCGATGATGGCCTCGAGGACTTCATGCACAATACTGAAACGTTGACGGTGGTTGCACTTCTAACTCCAAAACTTTCAACTAAGGAAAACAAAACCATAACTCAGATGTTATATTCTATGGATTATTTCCAGATAAGAGTGAATGATCATACATTTATCAAAGGCTGTCACCGGATTCATGTATATGTAATTTGTTATTTGGGCACATTGAATATATGATTTTTCCTAGTTTATGTACTCCATGTCAATTGATGTTGTCGTTATTTTGTACGTCCTCTTTTTTTTGGTGGTATTTTGTTTAATTCTACTACTGACGAAGCTTTTGATTACTTCATGGATTGATTCCAGATCAATTAGTGATTAGTGCCGGGTCTGGTGGTTTAGTGGACTAATGCGACCCCTGAAGGGGCATATGTTTGACCTCATGGTAACAGGATCAAATCCCAGTGGGTCCAATCAGCCTTTCAACCTTCTGATGTCGCTAAAATGAGTACCATTGAATTGGGAAACAATAGACATCTTTTATCCGGTGCCAAGATACCCTTCTGGGTGAACGTGTGCTTTACAAATACATGTTATGTTTATTCCATATGTCTTTTTATATAGACATACAAATGTAAAGAATGTTCTACTATATTAGTAAATGAACTCCTTGATGGCCATTTACTTCAGTATGTACTGACATCCAAGCTCACAAGGGATTATTGGGTTACCATACTTTCTTTTACTGTAATATAAACGTAGTCCACGCACAGTATAATTATAGTACAAGTTATTGTTAGCAGTGCATAACATGCTGCTGCCATTTCAAAGTACTGTAAATAAGACATTATTTTATAGTTGGTGGCGTGTTTTCTTTTCCTTATTGCAAATGCTTCTAATACTTCATTGTGTGCTTAAGGCTCCAATCATGTTTTTTGTAGCATGAATGATCTCGGAATAAACAGCCAGTCCTCTTAAGATGATCTAGGCTGTTGAGGCCACACCTATTGCTTTACCCAGCGCTTGTTTATAACTTCATTTCAACCACACTTTGCGAGCACAATACTGTTAGAGGTTTCAAACTTCACATTTGTGAAATCCCTGCTGGCATAACAAGCCTTGGAAAGCCAATAGGTCTCGAAAATGTGAGATTAATTGGCTGTGCTAATGTTTTTAGCTATATTCTTCTTCTTTTGAACTTTATTTCGGCCAAAATGATCATAAAAGTATATGTATGATACAGTACATTTCATTCGATTCAAAGATAAAACAGTAAAAGGAAATCCATTCATCTCACAGGAGTGCATGTTCATCACATAAATATGACATGGAAACTAAATGTGTTTGGCCGACCAGAACCCAAAAACTTCATTAAAGTGCATGTGCAATTTATGTGCAATATAGAAAGTGAGCATAAGTAAACACTTGTAAGGACATGCTCAAGCCCACTGGCCCTCCATTACAGTAGCTTTTCTAAAATAAATGTTGAAGTGCCTGTGCCTATCAACTGTAAACTGTTTACATAGCATACACCCTATCCCACAAAACCACCTTTCATCTTGTTAGTTGCATGTACACTATTTATAAAACCAAATATACATCGCTAATATAGTTAAAAGAGCTCATAAGAAAAATAATTATTACATACAGATAAAAAGACATTCAGAGTCCAGTAAAAATGTTATAGAGTAATCCGCCAAAATCTATGGGTTTCAACTTCGAGAGCTCTACGAGTGCACCACATAGAGAATAAAAAGTCTGCTACCGAAAATGCGACAGGGAAACACGTATCATATTTAAATATCCTCTAAGCCTCTATGCAGTGCCTGGTTCCCAGGTTTCTACATAGCTGGATCAGCCATCGTTTTCTCATCTTCTTATATCCTGGGCAGAAAAAGAGTACATGATATTCTGTCTCTTCTGCGTTATTACATGCTGGGCAACCCAACCTTTGTGAGCCATCCCATTTATTTGTAAAAGCACACAGCAGGAGTACCCCATGCCTAAACTGTAGGTATAACTTCTTCACAGCAGTCGGTTTAATGTCATCCAGTACGGGCTCTAATCTGTACTGTTCTTTAATTTGAAAAAAGACTGTGGTAAGCTTGCCTACTGTAGAACTCCCCTGGAGGCGGGCCAGTTTATTCTCCCAGTAGCTCCCTTTCAAGTCCTTCCTTGATACTAAAAGACAGGTTACTTCTGGGTTGTACCACAAATTGCACCTTCCCATAGCCATAAATGTATCATGGATGAAAGCCAGCCACTGTAGTTTCTCCACCCCTTGTATACTCAACACCTCTTTAAATTGATACTTGTATAGCGCACAACTCACCCGCAAGGGTCTCAAGGAACTTGTACGAATACCGCTGTGGAACCCATCCTGGCTTTCCCTGTGAGACATCCACTCCTGGGCACCCCCAAGGTGGAGGCCAGGCATCCTTAGCGTTGTGGAGATTAAGCAAGCTATTGCCCAGAGTTGCAGAGTGGGACTCCATGATTGGAATAGGCACCGAGGCGAGAATTATCAGGTCCGTGGAATTTTTGAGCCCAAGACCCACCAAGGCGGGGAATTGAATCCTTATCCCGGGCTAGACCTCTGCATCAGGGTCTGCCGCTCTAACCATTGAGCCACACTTCTCCACTTCTCTCTTTCAGTTCTTCCCTGTACTCAACCAATTATGGGGTGGCCCACAGACGCCATATTGCAAATGGCTGAAAGTAATGTAAAAAAGCATTATGACTCAGCCACCATTGTTCGCGTTATTGTGCTTTTATTTTCAGTTATGCAGCATTGAAGATAGCGCTGCTGTGTAATATGGATAAAACATTGACAACGCCATTAGATCTCTCATATAGGGGACCATTCTCTTTGCCAATGCTTGGTATGGAATGCCATATAGTAAGTTATAAGTATTTATATAGTGTTTATAATGACTGAAGTGCTGATGGTATAGAATGGAGAATGCCCTTGCCAAAGTGTTAGCGTGTCCAGATTCAGAAGCATTTTTGGACCATACAAAAACTGTGAAAATGTGCCACTTAAATGCGCTGATTGTAACAAAAGATGCAGGTAGACAGAAAAGTCAAATACATTACACCTTTTATTACAGATCTGCTTTATGCCATGTGTTCCTTTGGGTGCAAAGGTTACAAAAGAACCAAAAAAGTACTCCTAACTACTTGTTTAGTAGTAAAATAAAGCAATAATCGGTGTTCAGTGGGCTTCCTAGACCATTTGGCCCTGTGCCACTGCACCTGCTGCACCATTCAAGTCAGGCCCTAGTACCAGCAAGGTAATGAGACGGGTGACTGCTTGCTTAGTTGTAGAATATAGCAGTAATGAGTGTTCAGTGTTTTTTTTAGACCTTTTGTCCCTGTGCGACTGCACCTACAGCACCATCCAAATCATGGCCCTAGTGCCTAAAGACAACTGCACTTACGAGTGCTTGTTTAGTAGTAAAATATAGTACTAATCGGTGTTCAGTGGGTTTCCAAGACATTTTGGCCTCAGTGCTACTGCACCTGCTGCGCCATTCAAATCATGACCCTAATGCCTGCAAGGTAACTGCACTCATAACTGCTTGTTTAGCAGTAAAATATAACAATAATCAGTGTTCAGTGGGTTTCCAAGAGCTTTTGGCCCCTGTGCCACTGCACCTGCTGCGCCATTCAGATTATGACCCCGGTACCTGCAAAGTAACTGCACTCGTAACTGCAATGTTTCTTAAAATTGTATAGGAATATTCGGTGTACAGTTGGTTTCCAAGATCTTTTGTTGCCTGTGCTACTGCTTCTGCTGCACCATTCAAATCATGTCTGTAGTGCCTGCAAGGTCATTACACTTGGTACTGCTTGTTTAGTAGTGAAATATCGCAATAATCAGTGCTCAGTAGGTTCTAAACCTTTTGGCCGTGTGATACTGCACCTGCTACACCACTGAAATCATGACTCTAGTGCCTGCAAGGAGAAATTAGGAAATCGTTTGTATCCAGTAATATATGTGTTCTAAAAAAGGCACAGTCGCAGATGGAATACATAGTTATTGTGGAGCTAAACATAAACACAAACGCTTCCATAAAAAGCGCTTTTAAACCTATCCAACTTTCTAAAACCAGTTGCCACATGTCTCATAAATAAAACATATGTGTTACACATCAAAGTGAAAACCAAGCATTGTTACATTGTGTTATAATGTGCCTGGCTCTTTCCTCTGAAAATATCTTATCCTGTGCTTGACAGTGATTGGGCCATAAACAGTGTAAATTGCCCAAGATCACCATATGTTAGGCTCACGCTGAGACTGAAAGCTGGTTTTGTACTTTATTCCTAAAAAGACAGTTTAATAAATTAAATGGACTTCCTAAAGATGAGTAATTTTGCAAAAAATGTACAAAAGTTTTGTGAAGCTGAAGAACAAGATACCTTTTGAGATGGCTATGTCTAAAATTAAATTTTAAAAAATGTCACAAGCAGGCTCCATGGAGAAAGTAAGCTGCATTCCTCTTTTCTATCAACACTTTCAGTTTGAAGTCAGCCAAAAGCAGAAGAAAAACCAGGCTCTCACAAAAACAAATCTTGAAATTTGACATCAGTCTATGAATATCCAGCAAAAGTTACAAGTTATGAACAAGATGTATAGGCCTATTTACTTCTGAAAATGAGTTTGTGTAAGAATACTGTTAACATGGTTTTATCATGGAAACTCAGGCTGTACAGCCTTAAGTAAATAAAGCCAGCAAATGAAATCCAGAAAATGTGAGTTACAAACCACAAAGGCAACAGCAAGCCAGGGGCAGAATACATTCCCAGATCAACTCTCTGAAAGTCCCCAAGATGTCTCTTGCGCACCAGACAGCTAGGTGGTGACTTAAAAATATTCTCTGAGTTTTGTGTGCACCATGTCAAATATCTCACATAAACCAAAAATAACACTGAGGACTGCGTTAACACACTCTCCTCCTCTGTCTTCTTCTTGTGCAGTCAGTCCATTTAAACAACAAGATGATTAATGGCATTTGAACCTGTGACCTGCAAGTGACATGCAGGTCAGTGTAGTGGACTCCGAGACTCTTTAGATTTATGATGCGGCTGGAGTTTGTAACCTGGAGGTGTCAGTTTCAGAGGCATTTGCTCTTCTCCCATCCAATCAATACATTCCCTAATTTAATCGCAAAGATTCAAAGTTAACCATTCCCTGTCCAAACCCATCCCAGTCACCTTAGGAGTCCCACAAGGATCACCCCTCTGTCCATCACTTTTCAATCTATTGATGGAATGACTCACTGAAACTCTTAACTCTTCTAACGTACAATACCATATGTACGCAGACAATACACAACTATACTATACCTAAAGATCCATTCACTAGAAGACATCAAATCTCTCAACACAACTCTTGGAAAAACTCAGACCTGGCTGAACGATAACCATCAAAAACTGAATACCCTGGGGGAGGAGCCAAGCTCGACAACGAGATGGCCGCACGTTAGCTCGGGTCCGCCACCCTACTTGCCTACAATCTACGATCCTGTCGCTCATCCTGCCCAAAACGGACAACAACTTATATGCAGAGCTTTGCAGTCACTTACCATCCATCCCGGTGGGTCCGGTGCTCGGTGGATCCACAGCGGCATCCTCCCGGAAAGTGCAGCCTCCCCGGGGTTGAGACCGGGGCCTCGCCCTTAGCGAGTTGCCGGCGAGACGGTGTCGGCGGCGGCCTCGGGTGGAGGTCTGGGGCCGGCCGGAAGATGCCGATGTGCGAAGAGCCCGGAGGCAAATGAACGTGCCTGGGACACTCGTCCGGTGCTCCAGAGGTGGTGTGCGGCAAGTTGTGGGTTGGGGACGCCATGTCTGGTGGCTCCCCCCTTTGTTGCCGTCCGGCCGTACCGGGCTCCTTCGCTTGGTGGCGAAGAGGGATTTTGGCGGAGCGGTGTCACCGGCGGGTCCCCCTCCCTTGTGACCACTATTTCAGCGCTGTGGGTGCTGCTCGTGCGCTTGAGGGGGCCCCGCCGGGGTTCTGCTGTTGAGCTCACCCCTGGAGATGAGTCCGGAGAGACGGCGTGATTGTCGCAAAATTGCGGCTGCTGCCATGTCCCGTGCAGGGTCCCGGGATGCCGATTTCTTGCCCTTGCACTCCGCTTGGGCCTGTACTGGTGAGCTCGAACCCACGATTAGCGACGTCCTGCAAGCTTTGAAGACCTGGAGGTCGACCTTGGTCCTGGATTCCTGTGTGCAGAGGGATGTAATGGCCGCCATTCCTCCCGGGCCAGCTTTTGAGGACGCGGATGGGCCCGGTGAGGTCGTTGATTGTTCCCCGCTTTCTGGCTGGGGTAGCGATGATCCGATTCATGAACGGGTGGAACCGCTGGAGTTCATTGACACTGGTATATACGGCTACTGTGAACAGTTTCTGCATTGCCCTCGGGAGAGGGGGTTCTATTGGCTGCTTCCATTGATAATCCAGCAACTTTTCCACAGCCTTTCTTCATCGCCATGTCCTATGCCCTCTGGAACTACGCACATAGCGACGTTGGCTAAGAAGGGACTAGGATGAACCCGATTCTTTTCGGTGGACTACTGATCGGTGAATGGAGTTATGGACTGCCCTACATTGTGATACTTTGTTGATTCCTTCGTATTTACGTGTTACTGAACACTTGCCAGTTTCGTTTTGGGCCTCACTCATGGCGTAAGTGGGCGGGGCGGGGGCCGCACCATTTGCTAATGGTTCCTCTTCCCAGGCTTTTCTTTTTTCTCCCTTTCTTTTTCCGTTTCTCTATATTCTCTTTTTTCTATATTTCGGGTTCATAATTAGGGCGACAGGCACGCTGCTGGGGGGGTAGGCCGTAGCCTTCTGCAGGGGTGCAGGGTGGGATGGGTGGAGTAGGGTCTATTAGGTTGTTCTTTGTTTCTATGGCTCTTTTGTATCCTTTTCTTGGGTCTCCACGACTGTGCGTATCCCCGCGGGGTGAGTTACTGTGAGGGGAGGAATAGGTATTTTATGTAACATGGTACTCATGGCACTGTTTCTCCGGAATTTATCGATCCACCCCCAAGCACGTTCGCTGTTTGTATTATTGCTTGCCATTACCACTGAGGGGCGGGTACAATAACGTGGAGTCCCCCTACTTCTTTTCCTCTTCAGTATTCTTGTTTTCTTATTTCTTGGGTTGGGATATATAGTGATTGCAACTTATCTGTTTCCCTGATGGTTTTTATTACTGCGGAATTGCTGTTCAGTTAGTCTCTGGGTACATGTGGTCGGGCGTGGATATTACCCTTGAGGAATTATAAGCGAACCTATGCTTTGCATGCTATGGACCTTTCTGATTATTGCCTTTTTGTTGTACTGCAACGAAACAGTTGGATTATTCCCCGCCACGTACTCCAGGTTGCTACCTATACGACCGATCCTTTATTCCTTAATATATAAAAATTAACCCCCTTTAATCCTAAGTCGAGTGGTTCCAGTTAGTTAATAACATTGACTTACAGCGTTAGGTAATATCATCTAACCACTCCGTGCCTTTAATTGATGATGGTGCTTTCCAGTTTTGTTCCGTGGCCGACCTCCGGGTTGTAGGCCCGTATTTGTACGCATCCATTTCCTCAAATAAAGGTTTTCAAAAATGTTTTGAAAAAAAAAACTGAATACCCTCAAAACCGAATTCCTCCTATTCGCTCCTCCCGCCCAAGTACCCATAATTCAAGACTGGATCAAACACTTAACAGCACTCAACTGTTAACCTCTTATCATTGACTCAGCAAAATCGTTGGGAGTAACGCTGGACAGAAATCTCAATATGCAGAAACACATTAGCACCGCAACAAAAGGAGCAAACTTTCAGATGAATACCTTGAGAAAACTTAAACCTTTCCTGCCTGAAAAGGACTTCAAACTGGCAGTACAAGCTCTAGTTATCCCAAGATTGGATATGGGAGTGTCTTTCTCTGCTGCCTTCCCAGATCCTCAACGGCCCCTCTTAGAGCTTCAATCAACACAGCAGCAAGACTTATTACTGGCTCCAAAAAAAAATCCCACATATCCCCCTACCTAAGATCCCATAACTGGTTACCCTTCGAAGCCAGAATTCAACTAAAAATAACATGCATGACGCATAAAGCCATTCATCACAACACTCCCAGCTATCTGGCACATAAACTGGTGCCCTCATGTGGCAACAGAGCTTACAGAAGTGCCAATAACCTCTTATTGAAACCACAAAGATACAACAAGAAGAAAACATACAACCAAGCCTTCTCAGGGATGGCACCCAGGATCTGGAATGCTTTGCCCCGAGAAACTAGACTTAATCCCTCTACTGCATCCTTCAAAAAAGAAGTGAAATCCCTTCTCACGGCTAAGTTCACTTGAACATGGGTTACTGTGATTATACAACTCTATTCTTGATCTATATGGAACTATATATTATTTACTACCTCTCTATGTATCTTCGTTACTGTGATTATAATATGCTTGATTTGTATTGAACTACATATCATTTACCATATGCCTATGTATCTTCGATATGTTAATTCTATTATTTGTGATTTTTATGGAACTATATGTTACTTACCATATGCCTATGTATCTGCGATATTTACCTTGTAAAGCGCTCTGATACCCGCAAGGGTCTTGTTCGCGCTATATAAAACCTTCAAATAAATAAAGCTAATTTTATACAAAGTAACAGTGACTCTAATGCCCAGATAGATTTGAAGGACTTTAAGAATGTTGGAGCAGATGTACGACCGTTTTTTGCGGTTGCAAATACGATATCGCCCGTTTGCGACCGCAAAAAAGGGTCCTGGCATGTACAAACGCTATTTTGCGAGTCACTGACTCACAAAATAGTGTTTGCGACTCTCGTATTAGGAAGGAGCGTCCCTTCCTAATAGCGAGTCTCATTGCAATGTACCATCTTGGATGCAGAACAACTTGCTCAGACTAAATGGAGATAAAATTGAGGTTATAATTTTAGGAATAGAACAAGACTTCTGGGGATTGCAACATTGGCCCACTGAAATGGGCTTGTTATACCAACCAGTATGTCAAGTTTGTAACCTGGGTATTATCATTGACGTCCATCTGTCAATGAAGCAACAAATCACTAAGGTGGCCGCAACATGCTTTACCATTCTGAGATGGCTGAGAAAAATTCTGTGGATGTTACCCCTCTCTGTTTCAACGTACTGTGGTTCAAGCCATGATTACGTCTAGACTTGACTACGGTAACGTTTTATATTTAGGCTCTAATAAAACTATAATACGTAGGTTGCAGGTGGTGCAAAATGCAGCTGCTAGACTGTTCTGTCAGGTACCCAGGATGATGGCAGCCACCGACTCTCTTCACAAATTACACTGGCTAAAAGTGGAGAATCGTATTAAATTTAAGACCTTGAGCTTTATGTTTAAAATTAAATACGGAACACCTCAGCAATACTTGCAATCATTAATCCAGCTGTACACTCCTTCTCGTCTTTTGCATTCTGCTGGACAGTCTAAATTTGTTATCCCTAGAATGAAACTAACAAGGATGGGCGGTAGGTCCTTCTCTTTCATGGGCCACTCCCTGTGGAATTCTCTTCCTATCTTTATACAGGAGGAAACTGTCTTTAGTCGTTTCCGTAGACAAGTGAAGACCTGGTTGTTCAAACAGTAATTCTTTCCTACTTACTTTTTCTCACTCTTACCTGCCGGCGCCAGGAAACCCCTTGGGGTAGCTGTGCACCTTATAAATTTAAAATAACATAACCATTGTTTTGCGACCGCATTAGCGGCAGCAAAACACTTGCAGTTTATCACCTACTTCAAGAAGGTGGTAAACCACTCGAAACAGGAAGGGGTCCCCAGGAGAACCCTTCCCCTTTCTGTGTGCGAAAATATTTTTTAAGAGCAGACAGTGGTCCCAGGGACCACTGCCTGTCCTTAAAAAATGAAACTGAAATTGTCATTTTTCGTCTTTTAAATGCATCCTGTTTACTTTAAGGAAAACGGGCTGTATTTTTTTTTAAAACTGCTTTATTGAAAAAGCAGTCACAGACATTCTGGTCAGCTGACCCCAGCAGGCCACCATCCCTAGCAATGATAGCCATTCCCAGCGGGGTCGCAAATTGCGATTGCCTCATGAATATTAATGAGGCATGCAATTTGCAACCCCATTGGGAATTGCAAATAGTGTCTGAGCCACTGTTATACATACATTCACTTTTGCGAGGCGCAAAATGCGAGTCGCAATTCGACGCAATTTGCTACTCCTAAAAGTGAATGGTCGTACATCTGGCCTTTTATTCTTTCCCTAACACCTCCCCCAACACCCTGCTTGTTGTACCTTTTGTTTTAGTTGGGTACATCATAGCAATTTTTGCAAAATCTCACTCACTCCCCGTTTGTACTGATTAGATACACTGCTAACGAATTATAAAATTGTGTTGTGAGATCTGGAAAAGGTGTAAAAGCACAAAAGGGTGCTAGGCGAGTAGGCTCTGTAATGTTTATGATGTAATCCAGGAGACAGAAGTGATTTTAGAAAGGAGGTTTAATGAGGAAGAACAGCTTATACATCCACAATCATCAAGAGACAGACTTACACTACCCAACTCCCACATATGGAATGTAGAAGCATGAAAGAACCATAACAATTCGAATGGAACAGAAGAGAGGAATACTACACATCTTCCCCCTTTTGAAAATAGAAAGAAAAAAAAATACAATAAAATAAAAAATAAAACAAATTAGTGAATATAATCACGCAATTTGATAGGAGAATGTTTAACACGAAAGCTTCTCCTTAATGCAGCATCAACAGATTGTTCAATAACATGCCCAACAACTTCATTATCAACATTTACATTAGAAGTATTATTTTGAGTACCACACGTTAATGGGTAAATTAACATTTCCAATTTGTGACTCAACATTCTCAGTTTGTGGCTCACACCCAAAAGTGTCTAACATGGCTGAAAAAATTACATCATCTGCAGCATTTGAGCTTAATTGTGAAGTAGCCTTAGAATCCATAGCTTTACAAAGAGAAATCCTTCTAAAATTCCAGATCTTACCACCTTCAACTCTTACAGCCTTAGTAAAAACCTCAGTTACCTTGCACGGATCAGACCATTTATTTCACTTATTGCCTAATGTTCTACCAAATTTTACTCGCACAAAATCACCCACTTTAATTTTCCGACTGTGAATGACTGGACCAAAACAGTTTCTCTTCATCCTTTTCTGATATGCCAACAGCTTGTCCTTGACTTTAAAAAGATCAAATGAATGCTCGCAAGGAATTTTATTTTTCATCCATCACGGTAACAGTTTTGAGCCTGGTTTCCTTCCTCTTAACATCTCAAATGGAGACAAACCTGTAACGGAATTGGGAGAAACACGATAAGACAATAAAGAAGCACGTAGTGCTTCTCTCCAGTTTAGATTTCTTTTAACAGCAAGTTGGATGGACTCTTTAATCACTCTATTAAAGCGTTCTATTTGACCATTGGCCTGTGGATTATAATTTGACACTTTTTTTGTGTACAATGCCACATCTTTCAAGGAATGAAGTAAATTCTCTGCTAATAAACTGTGGGCCATTATCTGAAACAATTTCAGCAGGAATGCCTTCTCTACAAAATACTTCATCCAAGAATTCCACAACTTGAGCTGAACGTATTTTATTCACTACTTTTAATTCTGGCCATTTCGAGAAGTAATCAATCAAAACCAAAATAAAAACATCTTTGTTAGGTGACAAATCAAGTGGGCCAATCATATCCACTCCCAACTTTTTCCAAGGAGACGTAACAAATTCAATAGGTGAAAGACCAACAGCTAATGGCTTAACTGACTTGTCACTCAAAGAACAAGGAGAACAAGAACTGACCCATTTATCGACCAAGCTATCAATACCTGGCCACCAGCAAAATTCACGAATACGCCTTTTGGTACTAGACATACCCATGTGACCTTCTTGAGCCATTGAGATAATTTTCTTCCTCAAATCAAAAGGAGGAACTATTTTATCTCCTCTAGTTATAAAACCCTGGTCAAACATGATTTCATCTTTTATCTTATAGAATGACAAAACATCACCAGACAATTTGCGTTCCTCAGGCCAACCGTGTTGTATGTAAGTCACTACATTTGATAAACCAGAGTCTTTGTACATCGCATCTCTCCATTCAGTTTCTGAAATAGTACCAGACAATTTGTTGTTACTTTCGCTATTAACATCCTCAATAGAAAACACAACATCAAAATCACCATAGACACTGGAAACCTGCAAATCATCATGTAAAGGCAATCTAGACATGCAGTCGGCATGTACATTCAAGCGGCCAGGAACATATTCTACTACACACTGGAATTCTTGCAGCTTTGCAGCTAAACACGCTAAATGCGCCGTCAAAGTCCTACCACCACCAGCAGCTAACATGTTGATTAGAGGCTTGTGGTCGGTTCGTAAACGGAATTTTGTTCCCCAAAGAAATTGTCTGAAATGTTCAACAGCCCAAGTGTAAGCCAACAACTCTTTCTCGATAGTGGAATAATTGTACTCGGCACTACGGAGAGTCCTCGAGGCATAGGAAACTACATACTCTTCACCTCTATTCTTTTGGATTAACACAGAACCTAAACCCACATTGCTCGCATGCACACATACAATACATTCTTTATCCATTTCAAAAGGTCGTAAAAATGGAGCATTAAGAAGCTCCTTTTTCAGCAAATCAAAAGCAAATTGTTGTTCAATATTCCATAAAAACTTGGCATCTTTTTTCAACAGTGATCTTAACGAATGTACTTTTGATGAGTAATCTTGTGCAAATTTACTGTAAAATTCTGTGAGTCCTAAGAAAGACACAAGTTGTTCTTTACTCGAAGGTGCAGGAGCCTTGAGTATACTTTGGATATGATTAACTTTTGGCTTAATACCTTGGGAAGAAATTTCGTGTCCAAGATATTCCACTTTACTCTGTCTGAACTTGCACTTTGAAAATTTCAAAGTTAAACCTTTGTCTTGAACACTTTTTAATACAGTGTCTAAGTTTCTGTCATGATCTTCAAAACTTTTCCCAAAAATTAAAATATCGTCTTGAAAAGCTATGGCTCCCTCACAACCCTCTAGGAATTCTTTCATGAGTCTTTGAAAGACAGATGCTGCACTGGCTAAATCAAAAGGCATGCGACAAAACTGAAACATACCCTGTGGTGTTATAAAAGTAGTCAAAAACTTAGACTCTTCATGCAATAGTACCTGATGGTAAGCACTTGCTAAGTCTACCGTGGAGAATACACAAGTACCTGAGAGAGTGGAAATCAACTCATGTATATTGGGTAATAGGTGCCTAACAACCCAAATCTCTTGGTTTAAACTCCGAAGGTCCACACATAGCCGAAGTTCGCCATTGCTTTTAATAGATAAAACCACTGGTGAAACCCAAGGAGAAGATTCAACAGGTTCCACTATCTTCCTGGCTACAAGATCAGACAGAATCACTTTTAGTTTATCACGATATGCTAGTGGCACTTTCCTAACCTTGTGTCGTACAGGAATAGCTCCTTCCTTGAGAATAATACGATGTTTAAAATTTTCGAATTTGCCTAATTTGTCGGGGAAAATAGCAGGAAACTTGTTTTTTATTAGATTGGTAAACTCATCAACCTCAGGAGATATAACATACACAGGTTGTGATGCATTGGGGTCAAGCTTAATACCTAATTCATGCTGGTGGGGCCAACTAAGAATCGATGCACCATTAGTAGCAACATAAATCTTACCCTTAATACTCCTGCCTTTAAATGTGATGTCAGCCACATAAAACCAACCAAATCAATTTTATGACCAGTGTAACCACCGGGTTGTACATCTGGTGGTGATAATTTCAAAGAACCCCAAGATTTGTTTAAAATGTCCATGCCTATAATACTGTACCATGCACAGGAGTCAATGAGCATGGAAATTTCTTTGCCATTAATCAAAATTATATCTTTTGGAAAACCTTTACATTTAGTGTCACCAACACACAACAGGCTATTAATTCCAAGACCATCAACAAGATCTGATTCTTCATCAGTCAGTAAATTCACTTTTTGAGAAGACCTGCACATTTTATTAAAATGGCCTGGTCGTTTGCATTTAATGCATATTTTGTTCTAAGCGTGACAACCTCTGTAGCTCCCTACATGATCGACCCTTCCACACCTGTAACAGACTACCTGGTTTCTTCTTTCAAAAGGTTAAATATCCCTTCTAAAACTCTTTTTTTGTTAGGAAAAACAAATTGGGAGATTCCTTCACTATCGAGACATCAGGAATCACCACCTTATTTTTACCTTCCTGACCTCTGATCTCACTTACAAATAATTCACATTGTTCAATACCTTTTGCAATATTTAACACAGCCTTAAGAGTAGTTTCAGTTCCCATCCACAAACGTTCCTGAATTTTCTTACTCTTAGTTCTCATCATAATTTGATCTCTGAGAACCTGTTGAAAATTAATCGTCTCAAAGGCACAGGAACCAGCTAAAGTTCGCAAAGCAGCTACATAGTTCTCAACTGACTCATCTTCTTTTTGTGCACACGATTAGAATTTAAAACGTTCCATTACAGTATTTATCTTCCTTCCGAATCTAGCACTCAATTGTTTAACTACAACATCAAATACATGTATATCACCTGCACCCTCAATAGGAGGTACATTTTCCAATTCTTTAAGTCCAGCACCACCCAAACAATTTTTTAATAACGCTAATTTCCTTTTAGGAGAACATCCGTCCTCCTCTACTACATCAACATAAGCCAAGAATGTAGGAAACCATAGATCCCATTCCATTTTGGGATCACCAGCTACAGGCAGAAAATGTGCAGGAGAAACAATATTGTTAGACATAGTAGAAAATACTGTACAATATCACTGCTTAAATAAATAATAAAATGATTCAGAAAAGGGGAGTGGTGATGAACAGAGTGTCTGAATTAAGCAGACCACTCTTACTCAGTCCAAAGATCAGGGCTTGATCCATCACCGTTTTTTAGCTCACTGCACCATCCCAGCTCAGAACCTGGCTACATGCAAATTAGTCTGTTCCTGTCCCAGTGCATGATGGGAACAGGGCAAACCAAACTACCAAGCCAATTCTTATACTGGGAAGGAAACAAGCTACCGGGGACCGGTTTCTGGCATTTCAGCCGTCGTCGGCCCGGCTTGCTTGAATCCTGATGGTGCAATGAGCAAGGGACTCACATCTGAGTATACCCTTCCACGCTTATGGTGGACAAAATGATTCAGAAAAGGGGAGTGGTGATGAACAGAGTGTCTGAATTAAGCAGACCACTCTTACCCAGTCCAAAGATCAGGGCTTGATCCATCACCGTTTTTTAGCTCACTGCACCATCCCAGCTCAGAACCTGGCTACATGCCAATTAGTCTGTTCCTGTCCCAGTGAATGATGGGAACAGGGCAAACCAAACTACCAAGCCAATTCTTATACTGGGAAGGAAACAAGCTACCGGGGACCGGTTTCTGGCATTTCAGCCGTCGTCAGCCCGGCTTGCTTGAATCCTGATGGTGCAATGAGCAAGGGACTCACATCTGAGTATACCCTTCCACGCTTATGGTGGACAAAATGATTCAGAAAAGGGGAGTGGTGATGAACAGAGTGTCTGAATTAAGCAGACCACTCTTACCCAGTCCAAAGATCAGGGCTTGATCCATCACCATTTTTTAGCTCACTGCACCATCCCAGCTCAGAACCTGGCTACATGCAAATTAGTCTGTTCCTGTCCCAGTGCATGATGGGAACAGGGCAAACCAAACTACCAAGCCAATTCTTATACTTGGAAGGAAACAAGCTACCGGGGACCGGTTTCTGGCATTTCAGCCGTCGTCGGCCCGGCTTGCTTGAATCCTGATGGTGCAATGAGCAAGGGACTCACATCTGAGTATACCCTTCCACGCTTATGGTGGACAAAATGATTCAGGAAAGGGGAGTGGTGATGAACAGAGTGTCTGAAATAAGCAGACCACTCTTACCCAGTCCAAAGATCAGGGCTTGATCCATCACCGTTTTTTAGCTCACTGCACCATCCCAGCTCAGAACCTGGCTACATGCAAATTAGTCTGTTCCTGTCCCAGTGCATGAAGGGAACAGGGCAAACGAAAACTACCAAGCCAATTCTTCTACTGGGGAGGAAACAAGCTACCGGGGACCGGTTTCTGGCATTTCAGCCGTCGTCGGCCCGGCTTGCTTGAATCCTGATGGTGCAATGAGCAAGGGACTCACATCTGAGTATACCCTTCCACGCTTATGGTGGACAAAATGATTCAGAAAAGGGGAGTGGTGATGAACAGAGTGTCTGAATTAAGCAGACCACTCTTACCCAGTCCAAAGATCAGGGCTTGATCCATCACCGTTTTTTAGCTCACTGCACCATCCCAGCTCAGAACCTGGCTACATGCAAATTAGTCTGTTCCTGTCCCAGTGCATGATGGGAACAGGGCAAACCAAACTACCAAGCCAATTCTTATACTGGGAAGGAAACAAGCTACCGGGGACCGGTTTCTGGCATTTCAGCCGTCGTCGGCCCGGCTTGCTTGAATCCTGATGGTGCAATGAGCAAGGGACTCACATCTGAGTATACCCTTCCACGCTTATGGTGGACAAAATGATTCAGAAAAGGGGAGTGGTGAGGAAAAGAGTGTCTGAATTAAGCAGACCACTCTTACCCAGTCCAAAGATCAGGGCTTGATCCATCACCGTTTTTTAGCTCACTGCACCATCCCAGCTCAGAACCTGGCTACATGCAAATTAGTCTGTTCCTGTCCCAGTGAATGATGAGAACAGGGCAAACCAAACTACCAAGCCAATTCTTATACTGGGAAGGATACAAGCTACCGGGGACCGGTTTCTGGCATTTCAGCCGTCGTCAGCCCGGCTTGCTTGAATCCTGATGGTGCAATGAGCAAGGGACTCACATCTGAGTATACCCTTCCACGCTTATGGTGGACAAAATGATTCAGAAAAGGGGAGTGGTGATGAACAGAGTGTCTGAATTAAGCAGACCACTCTTACCCAGTCCAAAGATCAGGGCTTGATCCATCACCATTTTTTAGCTCACTGCACCATCCCAGCTCAGAACCTGGCTACATGCAAATTAGTCTGTTCCTGTCCCAGTGCATGATGGGAACAGGGCAAACCAAACTACCAAGCCAATTCTTATACTTGGAAGGAAACAAGCTACCGGGGACCGGTTTCTGGCATTTCAGCCGTCGTCGGCCCGGCTTGCTTGAATCCTGATGGTGCAATGAGCAAGGGACTCACATCTGAGTATACCCTTCCACGCTTATGGTGGACAAAATGATTCAGAAAAGGGGAGTGGTGATGAACAGAGTGTCTGAAATAAGCAGACCACTCTTACCCAGTCCAAAGATCAGGGCTTGATCCATCACCGTTTTTTAGCTCACTGCACCATCCCAGCTCAGAACCTGGCTACATGCAAATTAGTCTGTTCCTGTCCCAGTGCATGATGGGAACAGGGCAAACCAAACTACCAAGCCAATTCTTATACTGGGAAGGAAACAAGCTACCGGGGACCAGTTTCTGGCATTTCAGCCGTCGTCGGCCCGGCTTGCTTGAATCCTGATGGTGCAATGAGCAAGGGACTCACATCTGAGTATACCCTTCCACGCTTATGGTGGACAAAATGATTCAGAAAAGGGGAGTGGTGATGAACAGAGTGTCTGAATTAAGCAGACCACTCTTACCCAGTCCAAAGATCAGGGCTTGATCCATCACCGTTTTTTAGCTCACTGCACCATCCCAGCTCAGAACCTGGCTACATGCAAATTAGTCTGTTTCTGTCCCAGTGCATGATGGGAACAGGGCAAACCAAACTACCAAGCCAATTCTTATACTGGGAAGGAAACAAGCTACCGGGGACCGGTTTCTGGCATTTCAGCCGTCGTCGGCCCGGCTGGCTTCAATCCTGATGGTGCAATGAGCAAGGGACTCACATCTGAGTATACCCTTCTACGCTTATGGTGGACAAAATGATTCAGAAAAGGGGAGTGGTGATGAACAGAGTGTCTGAATTAAGCAGACCACTCTTACCCAGTCCAAAGATCAGGGCTTGATCCATCACCGTTTTTTAGCTCACTGCACCATCCCAGCTCAGAACCTGGCTACATGCAAATTAGTCTGTTCCTGTCCCAGTGCATGATGGGAACAGGGCAAACCAAACTACCAAGCCAATTCTTATACTGGGAAGGAAACAAGCTACCGGGGACCGGTTTCTGGCATTTCAGCCGTCGTCGGCCCGGCTTGCTTGAATCCTGATGGTGCAATGAGCAAGTGACTCACATCTGAGTATACCCTTCCACGCTTATGGTGGACAAAATGATTCAGAAAAGGGGAGTGGTGATGAACAGAGTGTCTGAATTAAGCAGACCACTCTTACCCAGTCCAAAGATCAGGGCTTGATCCATCACCGTTTTTTAGCTCACTGCACCATCCCAGCTCAGAACCTGGCTACATGCAAATTAGTCTGTTCCTGTCCCAGTGCATGATGGGAACAGGGCAAACCAAACTACCAAGCCAATTCTTATACTGGGAAGGAAACAAGCTACCGGGGACCGGTTTCTGGCATTTCAGCCGTCGTCGGCCCGGCTTGCTTGAATCCTGATGTTGCAATGAGCAAGTATACCCTTCCACGCTTATGGTGGACAAAATGATTCACAAAAGGGGAGTGGTGATGAACAGAGTGTCTGAATTAAGCAGACCACTCACTTCATCACCACCCCCTTTTCTGAATCGTTTTTGGCCACTATAGGTGTGGCAGGGTATACTCAGACATGAGTCCCTTTCTCACTGCACCATCAGGATTCAAGCAAGCCGGGCCGAAGACGGCTGAAATGCCAGAAACCGGTCCCCGCTAGCTTGTCTCCTTTCTGGTGAAGAATTGGCTTGGTAGTTTAGTCTGCCCTGTTCCCATGATGCGCTGGGCCAGGGACAGACTGATTTGCATATAGTCAGGTTCTGAGCTGGGATGGTGCAGTGAGATAAATAACGGTGATGGATCAAGCCCTGATCTTTGGACTGGGTAAGAGTGGTCTGCTTAATTCAGACACTCTGTTCATCACCACACCCTTTTCTGAATCGTAAATAAATAATAAAACACAATATGTGTAGAGTACCAATAAAAGAAGCTTAACGTAACTACATTACACACATATGAGCAAAAAAAAAACTAAAATAAAAGAGGTAGTCACCGATGTCTATTTTGAAGAAATGAAACGTGCTGATATCGTAAACCAGCTTAAAAAATCCACAGATGCACTGCTGTGCGCATTAGCGTTGGAATCGTGGTAAGTATAAATATCAAACAGGAAAGTTCACAAATGTGCTGCCGTGTGCATCGGCGTTGAAGACCGTTGTCAAGGAGATGCAAAATGGCCGAAAACGCGATGACGCGGGATGTTGCGTGATGACACGAACACAGGTCAAAGTTCTCCGCGTTGGACTCACCGATCCGATCACTGATGCTGGAATGGAGATTCTGAGCGTGCAGGCCACACACGAAACCACACTCGAGGCACAAGGAGATTCAAATCCAAACACAGCTCGGCAGCAACTGTACTCGACGATCAGGTGAAGTCAAATTAGAAAGTTGAATAGCAGAAATTCTACACAGGGCAGGAATTGCTGGGACTTCCTTCAATATTCAATATAGAAACGATGTAGAAAATAGCAGGCAACTTTTGTAGCATTAAAATGTAACAGCCATTAAAAATTATAAAGTTCCAGTAAGTAAGTTCCAGGAAAGATAAATATCGCCCGCTGGTGCAATCAAAGCACATCCATTAACGAAAACCAGGCGAAGGTGCAATCAATATACACTTAATATAAATAAATACCTTCAAGTGTGCGTGAACGCTGTTTTTAACGCTTCCTCCAAATTTTCACTTCTTTTTAAAAAAAAAAAAATTCCAAGAGGTGGTGTTATTAAAACAGATCCCAAAACGTCGCCAAAATTATGATGTAATCCAGGAGACAGAAGTGATTGTAGAAAGGAGGGTTAATGAAGAAGAACAGCTTGTACATCCACAATCATCAAGAGACAGACTTACACTGCCCAACTCCCACATATGGAATGTAGAAGCATGAAAGAACCATAACAATTCTAATGGAACAGAAGAGAGGAATACTACAGTTTCCAACTTATCACTGCGATGCAGATCAGGTAAGGAAATAAAAAGGAGATTCTGATGATCTTAATGAAAGGATGTTTTAAATCAAAGTGGGTCTAGCCCAAATTTTGCGGCTAGGTTGGGCTCGTTTTCTTTAACCCAAGAGTAGATGACCTCATTTTGAGGGTGGGGACCGCTCTGATTAAATGGGTTACCTTGCTCTGTTTAGCTTATTTGCCATTCATTGCCAAACTCGGTGAAGAAAAATATCAATCCTGGCAAGAGATTCTGAGCTTTGTCACTGCCAGACCACATGATGACAACACCCTGTGCGTCAGAATAGGATATCCTAGATGGGTATGATATATACAGTGCCTTATATATGGAGTGCATTTGACCTTTAACAATGCATGAGGATTTCAGCAAATGAAGTTGTATATAATTCCAAATAAAAATGCTACTTTTGAAGTGCATATTAACAAAGGAACACTGACATCAAAAGCCTTACACGTTTGTTTTGAAAATGTCACTTTTTCCAAACTCAAGTTATTACTTCATCCCACGACCACTTCCTCTTTCATGAATGTTTTGCAAGACCTGGCCTGTGTTTGTCCAGTCAAGCTGCAATGATGAGCTGGCGGGAGGCTTGAGCAACAACCGTAGCCACGGCGTCTCTCGTGAGCCGCCACATTACCTAAAATGGATAGCACGAGACCAAGGTCATGTCTTTGAGTTATTAACTATTTAAACAACAGTTACCCCTGAGATATACAATACTGCCATGCCATGCCATGCCCATCAGCATGGAAATGAAGCTATTGCTTCAGCAGCGAGCTATGCATAACACTTGATCCACTGCTGATTTGATCAGAAGTATATATTCCACTAGTACTGTGACACCTGCAGCAGGTGTAGAGTTTAAAGGTGACAGCTGAAGCTGCTCCCTAAAGCCCTTGAAAGTGTGTCTATTTACAGTTGCCAAATTTTCCCCAATGAAACTTATTTGGACAGGTGGCCCCTGAGGTGTTCTCAGAGGCAGATGTGTAGAGTGATAATGCGAGACAAACACAGATCTGTGGGTTTGCCAATCAGAGGACAAACTGGTGTCTAATGGGTTATATTCCATGACATGCTCATGGCTGTGTTTGTGTTAAGGTGTGTACTACAAGCAGCATCCGTTAAGGATGATAACATCCCTTCCCTACTAGATGGGAGAAGAACTAAATTGGTAAGAACAAAACCAATCCCCTTTCTTGTGGCAATGACAATTTACAGCACAACGCTGTGTAGTTTTTGGGATGGAGCGCAGTTCAGTCACAAGTTCTACCTGGGTTTGAACCCTCTGATCTGCGGAGAGTTAGACAGTTCTGTTTGGCTCAATTCACCGGTAGAGGCGCAGGACAATTTAGTTTTCTCTTTTTCTGTTGGGCCATCGATAATAAGGCCTTGTTCTCTGGACACCTTGAATGGCCATCACACTCATTCTCTTGAAGAAAGAGATGCTGTGGAACATTTCTCTTTATTTAATCTGAATTATAAAGGAGATCCCTTTTACAGATGTAATGAACCATGGTGATTCATCAAATATCATTTGAAATGTGGTTGTGGGTTGGAGATCTTCCACTACTGTATAGGAATTGTTGTTGAGAGACATGAAACCTAGCCCCTGTGACTCCAATGCCACATCCACGGGGAAACGCTAATTCCTCAGATAGTTGTGAAACAGTGATCAGTGAGATCCATGTCTGGGCCTTTCCACCTTTTTAATGAGGTACATCTACTTGTGTTCTTCTTCCCCTTTCTTCCCAATGCTCAGTGCTGTTCAGTTGTCTCTCAGAGCCAGTGGCTGAAACTGTTGACTCTAAGAGACACTCTATTAGCTCAAACATACAACCCTTGGAAGGATCATGGAGTTCTTTAAGTATGGCACAGATCTGATGCATAGCACTAACTAAATGAGGTGTAGGCACTTGACCAAGTGGCAACCTAGGAGGATTCTATGCCCTTCTTTGTGACAAAGACATTAGTCGCGATGGATTGTACATGGTGTCTGACAGTGACCGTGAACACACTGCATCTATGCAGAGACATGGACACAGTATGAATGGTAGTAGAAATCCTGAGACATCATGCTGACAGAATCACTGGTGTCTCTCAGTGATGTGATGGCCAACCCTTGATGGTACCTTGGCACCTGTGTTATGTGGAGCCACCAATATATGAACATTAAACATATTATAGTCCGCATCTGTGTTGATCGCATCAATTCAGAGGTTTCTGCCAGTGGCATCAGGAGAATGCCTGGGACAGAGTCTTGTGTGACTTGCTATAGAGGTGAGAGTAAAAAGACAGAATTGCCTTTGAGCAAGTGGCTGTATGGTGATATAAGTCGTGGATGCCCTGAGACTTATTTCATGTAGGCTGTAGTGTGTGATATCAATCTGCAGCTACGTAGAGGAAAGACACACTCTTTGATGACCTATGGAGCATGTCCTTGCATCCAATGAGAGGCCAGTAAAGTTAGAAAACAGTCTGTGAGTCTTCAATGCAGTGTCCACATACTTCTGCCTGGTGTAGGCATCACATTAGGGTGCAACGGATATTTACCTGGCAGGCAAAAGGAACACACTACACTGGCAATTAGGTGCTTTACAGGCTTGTATGTGCTATACTGACCTGCTATATTGTACTGTATTGCAGCATTTATATAGTGCTTACTACCCCTATGTGGAATGCTGAAGTGCTTGCGTACATGGGTAGCATGCTACTCCATGTACAGTGTGGGTTGGAAGGATTTTGCCTTTGTTTTGATTCTCAGTGGGAAGTCTGTCATATCTAGTGTGATGATAACCGGGGTGCGGTTATCATGTTATGGGATGCAGCACGTAGCTGTGTAGTGGATGAGGAAGTGTGAGAGGCAGACGCTCAGTTTTATGGTTTTCAGTATGCTGGTAGCTGTGAATAGCTCTCCCTTTGTGGTATTTTGTCTAATTATAGCCTGTTCGGATGGTTACGGCACTGGGTTGTCCAATCTGAGAGTTTGTGTTTAATTGTGGTCTACAATACTTGGAGGGAGAGAGAAGTAGAGAGATCTGTTGGGATGGCATTGTTATTATCATCCCATGTCATTGTGAGGTGTAAAGTAGTGTTCATTGTGTATGGATATTTGGGACCTGAAGTGGTGGGCTATATTAAACTTCTCCAAATTGTCCAGCAGTGCGTGATAGATTGTGTTAGACTTGGCATCTTTGGAAAGGTTTTCCCTGACTTTTTGCCTCTACCTCCTGTATTTTTTATGTTGTGCTGAATTTTGTTTTTGCTGGCTTACATGCTTTGGGCACTTTGGTGCTGCTGATCAGTATCAAAGTGCAAGTGCTCCCTTTGTAAATTGTTGTTACAATTGTTTGTCCCTGATTGGCATATTTGATTTACTGGTAAGTCCCTAGTAAAGTGCACTGAAGTTTGCCAGGGCCTGTACATCAAATGCTACTAGTGGGCCTGCAGCAATGACTGTGCCACCCACATGAGTAGCTCTGAAAAGGTTACTCAGTCCTGCCACTGCAGTGCCTGTGACCAGTTAACTGCCATTACGACTTGGCAAGTGCACTTGCCAGGCCCTAGCCTTCACTTTTCTTACATGTAAGACGCCCATATAACAGGCACAAGGCACCCCCCTGGGCAGGGTGCAGTGTATGTGAAAGGTAGGACATGTCCTGGTCTATGTGACATGTCATGATAGTGAAATACTGCCAATTTTGTTTTTCACTAGTGAAAGGCTATCTTGCCCAAAGGACAGAATAGGAGTTTATTTATAACATCTTATAAATATAACTTCCCATTGGAACACAATAGAAAAATAAAGTTTAGGCTCTCTGAACTCAGAATTTAATAACACATCTTTTAGTAAAGATGGTTTTAAAACTGTGTGTTTTAAAATGACACTTTTAGAAGTAGGCATGTTCTTGTTTAACCATTCTATGTGCCGCTGTCTGTGTATTGACTGTCTGGTTTTGGAGAAACAGGGGCTGGGGATGTGCAATCACTGTAGACAGCCACTGGAGGGAGTTGAGGTGTGCCTGGTCCTTCCTGGATGACTCAGAACTGAGCTGAATAGGGCTCAGCTGAAGTTAGAGTAGCGGGAGGAGATTGCCTTGCACCTGAAAGAGGCTTGTCTCCCTTGTTTCCTTGCTTTTTCCACCCCCTGTGGTCATAATACACCAGTGAGGACAGAACTGGTTTAGACTGGGCTCAGAGACACTTGCACAAAGAGAACAAAGACATTTTGGGATATAAGTATTAGACCTAAAACCCCTGAACTTTAGACTACTTCTGGAATCAAGAGGAAACTTTGCCAAGGAGAAGAGCTGGAGAAACTGAGGAGAAGAACTGCCCCTTTGCTGTGTGTCTGGAGTTGGCTTGCAGTAGCTATTTCAGCCAAGGAAAGGAGAAGGATTTAGCTGTGTGCTGTGTCCCCTGCTTGAAGAAGATCTCCACATGCTTGTGTAGAGCTTGCCTTCAGTTTTGAAGTCTCGGGGACACAAAGATTTCACCCCCAGCTCCCCTGAACTTCCTTGCTGGGAATTCTGAGCTGCCAAGATGCCTGTGACTGTGTGGGGCCACTGGAGGTTGTTCCTGGTGTTCCGAGCTGGAAGAAACGCAACTACAATAAAATCGATGCATCGCTCTTCTTTCAGGAGTATTTACGATGCAGCACCACGGTGCGAGAAGAATCTCCATGCATCGGCACGCCACTACCGAAACTGACTCAGCGCCTGTCCACACTGCAAGAACCGACGCATCGAGGTGTCGCGCCTGAAGAAACCTGACGCAGTGCGGCTTGACACCGCTGCATCGATTGCCGACGCATCCCGGATTTCCACGCATCGTACCTGTGCGGCAAGTTTTCCCGACACATCACCTCCGGATCGGAGTCACCTCAGAATGGACGCATCACTTTCCCCCTACAGACCGGGCCCGACACACCTCTCTCCTGCGTGCAGCAGAACTGTCGCATCGCATCCTCAAGGTCTCAGGAAACAATGCATCTCTTTGTTTTTCAACGCTTTGTTTGCGGCTGTTTGGCCTAGCAAAATTTTCGCAACAACAGGTACTTTGAGAGAAATCATGCATCCATAGTTTTCTATGGGCCCAGTTGCTTAAAACCTTTTTAAAGTAATTTTAGTAATACTTGTATGTTGGATTTATTTAATTTTGGTCTTGTTGAGTTTAGATATAGATACTTTATTTTTCTAAACTGGTGTGGTAGCCATTTGTGGTGTTGTCACTGTATTACTGTGTGTTTTGAGTACAAATACTTTACACATTGCCTTTGGGATAAGTCTGTCTGCTTGTGCCAAGCTACCCAGAGGGTGAGCAAGGGTTATCTAAAGTGTGTATCCCCCTTACCCTGACTAGAAGCAAGGGTCCCTAGATGGACAAAGGTACCTACCTCTGCCAACTAGAGCCCCCCATTTCTAACAGATCTCTTCAGTTATTCCATGTGTGTTCGTTTGGTGAGCTCTGTCTTTTTGGCTGTAGCAACACAAAAAGATGATGGATGGAATGTTGAACATTGTCAAACACTCACTCACTCCAAGTCACAGATCTGGGTTAAAACCATAATTATTTTGGTCACCATGCCACCCCAGTTTGTACCCAGCCATATACAAATCAGTCTTGACCCAGCTCCCCATGGGAGCAGCCCAGCCTGTCTTGCTAGGCCAGGCCCTCCCTTGATTGTAAAACAAGCATCCTGGGACCGGTTTCAGGGTATTGCCCCATATCAGCCAGGCAAGTTTGAATCCAGTAGCATAGTGAGCACAACCCATGTCTGGGCCCTTGCCACTTAGGGCGACCACTGGGGTGGCATGGTGAGCAAAAGAACGAGGCGATTGAGTTTTCAGTGTCAGATAGGCAGGTGAACTCTATGTTGACTGTGAAAGTTCCTTTGTCTGGTTGGCGCTGGTATAGATGTTGTTTGTCAGGGCCTCCTTTTTTGCATCTCTGAGTTGGTGGTGGTAGGCATTGAGGACAAACTTGAAAGTGACTCAATCAGTGTTGTTTCTGCTGGTGTGCAGTCTTCTTGCTAAGTGTTTGTATCTGCATTTCATCATGCTGAGTTCTGGGGTGTGCCAGCTGGCGCATTTGGTGGATCTGTGCATTTTGGCTGGTTTGGTGGGGGTGACTCGGTCAGCGGCGCTGGTGACCCAGGCATTGAGGTCCTCTTCTGCCTGATTTAGGTTGGCGGAGACATCAGGTGGTGTGTTGCTGAGATGGTTGGCCCATTGGTGCTGTGAGACTTTGGTCCAGCTGCAGAATTGGGCACTGTGGTGGTTGGGGGTGGTGCTGTGTGGTCCGGCGATGTTGAAGTGAATCATGTGATGTTTGGACTAGGTGAGTTCTGTGGTGTGGCTATATCTGACTCTGTTGTTGGATGTGAAGATGGGTTTCTGGCATTGGTGTGTAGTTGATACTAGTCCATAGGATCTACACATTGTTTGTACAACATAAGCTAAGGGCTTGGTGCCTAGACTGGTTCCAGACACCCCTGCAGGACATGTTGGATTATAGACCAGCTAACTCACAGTGCCACAGTAAGCCCCCTAACCTACCAAAAGCCAACAGTTTCTGGCACCCATTGAACATGACAACCCTGATTCCTTCGGGAATCATGGAAATAGTACAGAACCTTCCACTCAGTCACTCGTGCTCACTTGTTCTCAGAGAAATATACAGAGAATACAGAGTGGGACGTTTTCAATAATATTTATTGAACCAATGTTATTCTTGCATAAAATGAGTGTGCTGAAATCATTAGGAGACAGAAAGAAATAACGAAGATTACAAGCACCAAAAGAATAAACAGTAGATACATTTCTACCATGGTGCTGAAGAAATGAATGTATTCAGGCATATATGCAAAATGGTAATCTAACGTACTCCTACAATGCAAACCCTACTCTAAGTGTACCTAGAGTGTGTGTAGGGGTAGAGCCAAAAATCCCCCCATGGACGATCCAACCCCATTACCTTAAGGGAGAGAGTGAATGACCCAATCTTGGTCTCGAGTTGGACACCTCTCACGGAATGTCAGGGCGGTGTGTGGTGATTTCTCAGCATGCAATGACCTTCAGTTGTCAGCAGAAGAGCCCCCTCTACCACTCTATTGGGGGGCCATTATTTATAATAAAAGCAACCTTCATGATTTGCACGCTACATTAGTGATGTTATGGATATGTGGATAGAGCTGTTGCCCCGTGGATGAAGATAGGATGACTTTTGTACCTAGTGCGTAGAGAGACCTAGTACATGATTTTCAGTGCATTGTGATAATGTTGTGCAAAGCTAGATGTATAAACAAAGTAGTTTCAGAGAAACTAATCAAACATTGTCATGCATGCAAATATGTGCAAAAGGTCACAACTGAAACATTATTTTCTAGGACAATGTAAGGAATAAGCTGCTTTGCTCATGGACCTAACTCTGGAATATAGCACCCATTTCTCATCCTAAGGGTCGATATATAAAATCTATCTAAAAAGCCAGTATAAAAATGGATTAAAAAGGTCAAAACATTGTATAAAGGCAAGCTTCCCATTTAAAATATTCTTAAAAGCCTTAAATACATTATACTGTTTGAAATCCTAAGCCCTCCGAAAGCCATAGTGCCTAGAAAAGAAAAAGAAAACAAAAATGTTTTGGTCAAATTTAGTTTATAAAACAAGCCGAATTGTTCCCACATGGAAAAGACTAATTATTTAATGTGTTCCGGTTGGTAGATACAACATTGTTGTTGTCCATTACTGCAGATGACGATCACAGAGATGCACCTCAAAGCAGATTATTAGAGCAAAGGTGATGCCATCCAATTCCCTCAGCAGCCGCTGAGGGACAGACTGCCTCCTGCATGCATATCGTAGAGCCGTTGTCCAAGTCACAAGGAGCCGAAGCACCCTAGGGTGGCTCAAGAAATGCATTAATCAGCAACAGAAGATGCTGGGGACAACAACACCCATGGGCCATTAACAGGTCCAGTAGTACCTCAATGTCCAATGGCCCAACCAGTTGTGATCCTAGACATATGTCTAATATGTATTCATGACCGCAAAGCAGGCAGTAGAATGCAGGTTGTATGCAGTTAAGCCAAACAGGCCTGAAGGACAAGGAGTAGTGTTCGTCAAGTTCTAAAAGTCAAAGTGCGCAAAACGTGTGAACCACATGCTCATGGCATTGTAGCACCAGCAGTGCTGTCTCCATTCTGAATCGTACTGGGACGTCCATTGTGGATTAGGAAAAATAAAATCAGGATTCCCACCAAAAGTAGCAGGACAAGCAGGAGCCCGCCACAAACACTTCCCAGCACAGTATATGAATGATTGTATAACTCTGAAGATTGTCTGAAAGGTGCTTACCAGTCCAGAGCCGACACTTTAAAAAATGCACTATTTCTCTAGTACCAGAAATGTTAAAGATACGATGGACTAGCTCCCCAAAATGCAGCAAGAAGTTAGTGTGGAGTAGTGTCTATATCTCCGACGAAGACCTGGCAACTTGGAGATCAAATGTCTCTCTGGCCAAAGTTAAGGCCACCTTCTGTTGAAAAAGCATGGCTTTAAGTCTGCTAAGGGAATCAAAGTATATGTTGGAAACATTTATCGAAGGTCACAGCACTGCCTCCCTAATTTTGCAGACAGGTGGAAACAGCCCTTTTCTACAAGTGTCTAAGGAATTAACTGTCACCAGATAAGTGATGCCCGGTTCCATTCCACAGCAACCTTGATCATTCAGCATCAAGTAGTTCCCATTGGAGAGCAATTTGAAAACCAGTTGTATCACAGCAGCTGGGAAACCCTTCAGATATCATGACAAGTTTGCAACAGAAGCATTACATGCCCTGTGAAGAGAAATGTCCTTGCAAATGAAGGAACCGCTTAGGGCATCCTCAGTCAGAACCACGAAGAAAAACCTCAGTGTCCCCTTTCCTGCACTTAAAACTGAAAGGTAATTCCCAATACTCGTGCACATAACCTTCCCATAGCACTTCGTTTCTACCTACCTGTTGATATTGGAGACAATATTGGAATTGGAAAGTCGTGAACAGTAGGGTGATATAACCATGGATAATCCAGTCAGTGGAGGGTGTCTCAGCCACAGTGAAAGGTTATTGGTCTAATTTTTCAATGTGCAGCATGGTGTATTTTGCATCTATGCGTGCCATAGTTATCTGTCTTTCCGTCAGATCTTATTCAGAAAAGAGACTAGTAGTATTGATGTAACATCAACGGCACATGGCCAGCATGTAGCATTTGCAACGCCCTCCTCAGTATTACGATAGAATGTAACTGTGACTGTCCATGCTGTTAAATAGACATGTCTTGCTGTATTATGTCAATTGCAGAAGACACAATGTTGGCCAGTGAATACATTCTGGATGATAAAGTGGTCATACCATTATCAACCACAGCCAAAGCCTTTTCCATATTTACCCTGTCGATCTTGCACAATCTCTCTGCGGCTTCCTGCTGAGAAATCATAGCTTGTTGTATATTCCATACAAGAAGCGTTATTGACGTGGGTTTCTGGGATCTAGTAAAAAATCCCTGAGATCCAGGTCATCAGCTAGAAGTGACAAGTGTTGTTTCACCTGGGAAAGTGTTGAGGTCTGTTAGATTTGGGGGTCTCTAGTTGGCAGAGGTAGGTACCTTTGTCCAAATAGGGACCCTTGTGTCTAGTCAGGATAAGGGGGTACACTCCTAAAATAACCCCTGCTCACCCCCTTGGTAGCTTGGCATGAGCAGACAGGATTATCTCAGAGGCAGTGTATAAAGCAGTTGTGAACATATACAGCAACCCAGTGACAACTCTACAGATGGACACCACACAAGTTGTAGTACAAAAATAAGTATTTTTATATAGACTTAACACAAGACCACAAACAACAAAAATCCACAATACTGTACTTTAAAAATGGTAGAAATAGCTTAGTTCTCTTCAGATGTAAAATGCGACACTTTGAGTTCAATGTACCTTTGGCTGCGTAACGATATACAACGAAAGTACACGCAAGAACAGTAATGTGTTGAGTCCCTACTGCTGCGTTGGGGATGCGTTGGTTCTTTTCGGCATTGGGAGGTGATGCGTCAGTTTCTTAATGCGCTTCCGTGGCGATGCGACCAGCAGCACCATGATGCGATGAAGATCCGGTGCAATGAAACAAAAATGGCGTCTTCTTCTTGATGCAACCCAATGAGTGCACGCCCGAAGGCCATGCAGTGACTCAATGATTCTTCTGAGCCGCAACAGGCCCTGCGACACGCTTCTCCGGTGATGCGGCGGTGTCTGATGCGACGGCGACACTCTTCTCCAGTGATGCGAGGTGCTTTAGCGATGCGACAGCAGCAACACCCTTCTTCAGTGATGCAACAGCAGCTACTGCGGCGGCGACAAGCTTCTACGATGATGTGACGGCGTCTGCTGCGACAGCTACACTCTTCTCTGGCAATGCGAGGCACTGAGGCGAGGCGAAGCGACAGCGGCGACACCCTTCTTCAGTGATGCGATGACATCGGCTGCGGTGGCGCGCTTCTTCTTCGTGAGTCCATCTCCTTGTGACACGCAGTCCCTCAGAAGGCCCAGCACAACAGCAGGCACTTCAAAATAACTCTTGAGGAGCTGGTGGGTGAAGTATGTTCTCCCTGAAACTTCAGCAGGAGGAAGCTCTATCTCAAGCCCTTGGAGATCCTTTACAAGTTGATTTGAAAGTAGCACAAAGTCCTTTCTCCTTTCTTTGGCAGTCAGGCAACCACTGCAGGCCAATCCCCCAAACAGCACTCAGCGTAGGAATAGTCTCTTCCTCAGTTTCTCTGGTTCCTCTCCTCAGTTAATGTTGTTCTTGTTTCCCAAACGTGATCTTAAGTTCTGGGGTTTGGGTCCCCTCTTTTATACTCATTTTGCCTTGGTTCCCTGAAGACAGAGAGGCCTTTTCCTAGTCCAAACCAGTTCTGGTCAGTCCTGGAGCACTTTGTTGACAAGCCTCCTTCTTTCCTTTCAGAGTGTAGGCCAGGGACATCAGACACCACAGGAGGGAACCAGCATTGTGGAGGGAAGGCACAACCCTACTCAGGTCCCAGGTGCAACTCCTCACTCCCATCTACATGCAGATCTCTCTATTCTGCCCTGTGCTGACTCACCCTGTCTCGTGGAATCTCCTTAGCCCCTGTCACTCAAACTCCAGACAAGGAATACACAACCTAGCAGAGGCAGGTTTGGACAGTTAGGCAAGAAAATACCTACTTTCTAAAAGTGGTATTTTCAAACACAGAATCTTAAAAACCAACTTCACTAAACAATGTATTTTATCATTCTGAGTTCAGGCATACTAACCTCAATTTTTCTACCTAGTTCCCTGAGTCAGTTAGGATTATAAGATGTAATAATCAAACTCCCAATTCTGGCCTATGAGGAACAGGTAGCCTTGCAATAGTAAAACACAAAAAGGGCTGTAATTCACTATTAGGACATGCCACACAAATCAGGGCATGTCCTACCTTTTACCTACAATGCACCATGCCATTGAGCCTACCATAGGAGTGTCTAATATGCAAAAAAGGGAAGGTTCAGGGACTGGCAAGTGGGTGCACTTGCCCAGTCAACATGGCAGTACCAGACTGCACATAGGCTCTGCAATGGCAGACCTGAGACACACTTTTACAGGCTGCTCTGGTGGGTGGCACAACCAGTGCTGCAAGCCCACCAGCAGCATTTGGTTTACAAGCCCTGGGCACTGTACTAGGGCCTGACAAGTAAATCAAACCAACCAATCATGGAATCACTAAGCCATACATCAATTTACCATAGGGAGCACTTACACTGTGGCACTGAATAGCAGTGGCACAGTGCCCAAAGCATCTATAACCAGCAAAAACACATGAGGCAACAGCAAAAAATGGAAGGGAGACCCACACCAACAGTGCAAGGTCTAACAAGGTCTTTAGCCAATCTAGGCATAACTTCCCAACACTATATGATGTCACTACTGCTGTGTGTTCTGTTTGCACATAACGTAGGTCGGGCCTGTTGATCTTAAATCCTCCCGTATTACCCCAGAACCTAGACTGGCATTTATCTGTGTATAGCGGCCAAACCAACTAACCCTGATGATCGGGGTCTGATATATTGTATGATCCACTCAGGAGTATGGCATCTAATGTATCCTCACTATACTTTGTCTATTGTTGCCAATGTTTTAAGTATTCAAATGTGGGCATGCGAGGTATGTTCAAATCTTTTGCCTTAGCTAAACCAAGACTGGAAGTTTGATGCACTGTTTTATTCAGGAAAATCATTTGATGTGGAATGAGGCATGCTAAATAATGCCTCTTTTCCCTGAACCTGCCAATCTATTGTTGCCCAGACACATTTTGTGTCTATTGTGTCCTTCCAAAAGTTGAATATGTAAACCTCTGTGCTAATGTTTTTGAACTACCTTTCAGCGGTCGTGGGTAATGTTCCCATTGGGTGTAGTTGTAAACAGCAAGTAGGATACTAGCTTTGAGTAAAAAATGGTGACCATAATGTTGATAACAGAATATGTCTCCAAAACTACTTGTGCCATCATACAATTCATCATTAGAGAATGCTGCTGATTGCTCTAGATCTGAAAGCAAATTATGCAACGTTTCAATGTCCCAATCATCAGATAATATACTAGAGGTGATGATATGATTTATAGAAATCTTAAACAAATATGGAATTTGCAAACGTTCAGTAGGACTATGTACATCATACGATACCCTGTCCCATACTATTCCATCAGTAACTGGAACCACTAATATTCACTAGGGACTGGTCCCTTAGTTCACAGTGCGATGATGCATGTGGTTTTAGAACCAAGTTCACATGTTGGACTGCAGGGCATTCTGGGAGATAATGTCCATTCAGAAGTAGAAAAAAGACAGTCACCAAACCAATCCAGAGTACCAGGAAAACGAATCCAATTGTAACCCAGAGATGTACCCAGGGGGTAACAAGGTATGTCTTTTTTAGCCAAAGATAGAGAGAATAAACTTGTACGTTGAAAGGGAGTGGCTGTGTTGGCAATTCAGGTTCACTGGGATCCGATGAAAAATTGTCATTATGCACGAAGGAGCCAGATGTCGTTTGGTCTATTTTTGGCATCTCAGCAGGTTTTGTGGACTCGGAGATGGCTCGATCTGTGGCATGTTGAAATAGACGTCGTCAATTTTTTTAATTTTAATTTCTGTGCTTGATGACTGTGCAGATGTTGTTGTTTCAATGGGGAGAAGCATAATCTAATTTTTGTCTGCAGCCTCTCTTTGGAAAGTGGAGTCTTCAGTCATTTTTAAAGCTTCCATCCGAACTTCCTGTATGATGCGAGAAGAGATCATCGGCTACCCAGAAGCCCACGTGGCCTACTGTTGATATTCAGCCACATAGTGTGGTTTGATCAGACAGATCGAGACAAACCTTTTGTCTCGGTGACCGACATGAGGAGGAAGAAGTATAGTTCGGGTAGCTTCAACCGCCCGGACAGGTACAGGTGCTCTGTATGATGGCCCAAATTATTTCTTGTCCTGTATTTTTTCTCTGACCAGGTCCCCGATCTTCGGTACCTAGGCAGGTCTTGCTGATACTGCTTTAACTTTTCCAGTGGGGGTGCATTTCATTTGTACGTTGCTTCTTGAAGCTGCAAATTCTTTCAGGTCCTGTAAAACATCCCAATGATCATTGAGGTCAAATGGAGTTTCAGCCGCCACTGTACTGACACTATTGAGGTCTGGTACCCACATTCTCACTCGAAACAGGATCTCATGGTGTGTACAACCCCCAGGCATTTACTTGGCATGTTGTTAAGTGCCCTCTGGACCCCATATGGGTGATTGACCCAACTGCCACCGAGCCTAATACCCTAGCTGTTAAGGATTGCTTTAAGTCCATGTTCTTCCTCTCAACAACTGAATTTCCCTAAGGATGGTAGGGGAGAAGTACCGCAAGGATAAACCCAAACTTCCCATGGGTTCTTTGTAAACCCAAGAGCTTAACACTGGGCCCTGGCCGGAACATAATGTGCCAATTGCGTATGTCCCAATAAAGACTCTGAATTCTTTCATAACAGTTCAGGCGTCAGCCGAGTGCTGGGGTCAAACCCACTGGATTCTAGAGCATGAATCTACTGCCACCAACATTTACTTGTGAACCTCGTCTGAGTGTAGGGCCTGCAGTGACCCAAATAGACACAAGCTAGAGGTTTGTCTGAGATCAATAAATGTGTTTGCGGTGGGCATGTTAAGGTGGAGCCTTTCACCTGCCAGCAGATGTCACATTTAAGGAAAAAGTCTGTGGTCTGTTTAGTGAGACCTGGCCACCAGTAACGCTGCTTCAGTAATAAAACTGTAGCAGTAATCCCTGCATGTGCTGAACCCAGACACTCATGTGCAGCTAGTATTAATACCAATCTGCGACCAGTGTTTGGTATTACTCTATCTCCCACTCCTGGAATTTGAGCACACAGAATATTTTGTGCATCTAACTTGTAGGAGTACTTAAGTAGAAAGCCTTTGGGTGGTGCTGAGCGTGTAGATTTGACAGCTATCAAAGTTTTTCCATCTGTTTTTGTGCTAGTATGACTGATTGCAGCAATTGCAGCAGTTCACACTGTTGCCTTGGCGGCTCAATCTGCCACTGAATTCCCTTCAACTTGAACGCTAATGACTCAATGTATGAATTACATGAGCCCATGGCGGGCCTTGTTTCAGATTTGCCACTTCTTTCCAAAGTATCTTGTGCTTGATTGTACAACCCTTTGAATCGCAAAACCCATTTTGGCCCCAATAGTTTAAGAAATTCATCATAAGACTGGACACAGTAAAATGAATCACACACTATAAGTGTGGAGAATTAGCAATCTGTATTTTGTAATGCCAGTATAAGGGCTTTTAGTTCTGCCAACTGTGCAATTCAGTCCCCTAGGGACTGTGTGTGTGTTATTCCAGGAAGAAACTTTCTGTCTCACTTGCACCCTTTTACAATTGTGCAAGCTGCAGAATACTGCTGTTTTGATTCTACGGCAGGTTGAGCAGATCCAACGGTATAAATAATACATACATATCGATCTAGAGGCACAATTTCGTTCAGCAGAGGATATTCTTGTTCGTACTGCAGGAATGCGTGTATTTGTAATGTAGCGTCAAAACTGTAATCTATATCTGTTGCAGTGAGAGCGTTAGCCCATTGAATCCATCTTGGATGTAGAGGTTTAGCATTCAGAATGCTTGCTTTAGTAACCACCTCTAAGGTTGGTACTGGGGTGACAACAATTATGCATTTTCCCTGAGCCAGGCACTCTCTCTCATTACAGCAGTCTGTACGGCTGTATTTTCTCCCTGGATGCAAAATGCATTTCAGAGGTTGTGTAGAGATGTGATTTGTATGCTGTAGGTACCGTATCACCTTCATTGAAAGTGATGTAAATATTCCCCATAGGTCCAGCAACTACATCAATCACTGGGTTGGTTGTGTTGACACGTTTGTAAATGTCTGGAGGCACGCATGTCCGCTTGTACAAAACGTAAAATATCAGTATTTTCCTGTGTCCTATGTTACACTCAAAAAAATCTGGTCTAATTAAGTCGCAGAATGGTTTTACCCTTTCTGCATAATCCCAAAATGTAAGTTCTGCCAACATTTTGAAATCTCAAAATGGGTTTTAGTCTCTTCACAGCTGTTGTAAGTTGGAGCAATGCACATTTTTCCAAAAAATGTGTGGCCAGGCTTTTGCCTTCACTTGATAACTCGTACCCCAGAAACAGGACACTGAGGTGGGCTATTTAAAATTTTTTCAATTAAATGTATAGCCCAGGTAAGCAAACCCCACTATTATGTTGTTTACTCTAGCCAAATGTTCCATTAATGCATCGTCCGTCAAATAAATATCATCTACATAGGACACTGCCTCCTCATCAATACTTTGAAGCAAGTCTGCTACTCTGGCTGAAAACAGCCCAGGGCTATTCTAATACCCTTGTGGCAAGCGACAACATTGACTCTGAAACCCTAGCCCTGAAAATGGATTCAAATATCTACTTCCAGGCGCTATATTCTGGCATAAAAAAAATTTGTGGTGGTTTGTATTTCTTCCGCGCAATGTTATTTATCAGTGCAGCACTGTGTGCATTCTGTACTGCAAATGTGTGTGTGAATGTATTCAAATGTCTGTAATCTAAGACTAACCGATGTGAATTATCGGGTTTAATTATGGGAAACAAAGGATTATTCATAGAGGAGGTGCGAGTCTCTATTACACCCTGGTACTCAAGTTGATATGAGATCTCTCTGACTTGTTTCTGTGCTTCATGTTTAATTGGGTGCTGTCTCTACAGTTGAGGGGTGAACAACCTTTACAACGAAACTTTTACATCGCACTACCATTACAACGCAACCATTATAACGCAAACCATTACAACGCATTGCGCTGGGGGGCGCTCTAGGATAGGGAATAAGTTTAATTTACTATCCAACACCTTCCCTAGTGTCCACGGGGACTGGAGTTGGAATAGTAAATTAAACTTTTCACTATCCAGCACCCCAAAGCGCTATGCATTGTAAAGGTTTGCGATGTAAAAACCGCGTTGTAAAGGCATGCGTGGTAAAAGTATGCGTTGTAACGTCATACATCCCAGTTGAGGGGTCGTTTTTAACAGAAGCTCGTGATGAGGAGACTCCTCATCCCACCCAACATGATTGCAGTATAGAGCAGGCGCTAAAGCTGATGCCCACTCCTGCACATATACATTTTGACTGATTCTGCTACGAGGTCCAAGAAAGCAGGTAAAATTACTTCTTCCCCCATTGGACAATCTATTACAAACTCAGGTGGCCAATCCTTTCAGCCAAAAGAATGTCGTAACCATGTGCAAGGTCCTCCCAAAAGAGACCCTTCACTTCTCTTTGCATATCTCCTTCTATCCGAAGCGTTATTCTGTGTAAACGATGTGGGACACTAACTTTCGTATCAGGTGTTTCCATTGTGATGTACTCAAACAGGGCTACTACTTCCAGAACATCCATCATGTTCTGGCGAGCTATTGTGACTTCTGCTGCACTGTCCATCATTGTCACTGCCCATTCCCTGTTCAAAAGCAAGTTCTCAACAGCCTGAGCATCTCTGATCTTAATTCCTGCTACTTTTTTATTTTTAAATTGAGGTTTTGTAGATTTTTGTTTATCTTCTTGTTTGATGATGTAGTTCGAAGTGCCTTGTGTCTCCTTTTTCGGCTTTGTTTGCTCTTCTGATCTTTGCTCTGACCGTCTTCTTCTTTGAGAATATTTCTCAGAATGATCCTGAAAGGAATCAGAGGAACATGTATCATTATATTGATATCTGTCAGGTTTTCTAATGTTGTCATGGTTTCTGAGATTATATCTCTTTTCAGTGTGCTCCTGTTGAGGATACTCACTCCGTGATTATTGTTTATTTTATAATTTTTTTGTTTATTATCCCATTTCTTTTTAGAAGAATTCTGTGCTTGCTTAGAGTTATCCTTTTCAGAATTACCCTTAACCACTGGTTTCTCAGGTCTGGCTCCCATATTATCTCTTCCCAAGGAAGTGTATGTTTCTGCGATAATCTTAGGTAACTCCCTCTTCTGTTGTATAGGAGAGAGTTCCCTTAGGCGTTGGTGTATAGCCATCGCGGCTGCCTCCCCTTTTATATTGCTTTCAATAATTGCAAAAACCTGGGCAAAATTGCCTATTAGTGTCATCCCCGGTTTTGCCCTGTACTCATTCTGTATTTGTTTCAATACATCTGGAAGTACCACTATTAAAGGGATACCATGAGTTCTGGTGTAAATGGCAGCAAAGTCTGTACCCCAAGTGGCCCAATCTTCTAACAGGGGATCCATCCTCATCAGCAAGCAAATTGTTAAAATTCAATGTTTTTCCTGTAGGCCCGTAGGGGGAAAACTACTTTAAGCTGTTCTATTTTTGTGCTATCCAGAACGGTACTTGTTCCCGACTGGCGGAAATTCTTCCCATTACGGCGTTCAGCATTTGAGGGCTGATACCCATAGTTTTCAATTGAGGTTGTCCAGCCTGAGTAGCCATCACAGGTTGAACTATAAGTTTTCACATTAGTATTGTGTAAGATTTCTGTACATTTTCACTACATATTTGTATAGTGTGCGCATTTCTGCTGTTCCTAACTATGAATGTCGGGGTGTGGTGTATACAAAGCTAAGACCAGCCAGGTCGATGCTTCTTTACTGACCGGACCTAGTATCCTGTTTTCTACGGTGTGGGGGAGGGCACCTTGAAACCAATTTATATGCTCTTGACAAGTTAACAGGACTTCTGTATCCATGTACGGAAAATATTCATCTGCTGTCTCATCTTCAATGTAACTTTGAAACAGTTGCATATGTGCATCTGCAGAAGGGAATGTAACCCAAGAATAAAATACCTCTGTCCTGAATGCTATGTGTGCCTCAACTATGAAGGTAACATCTCTACCCATTGCTGGGAGGCCATGTTGTAATAATTTCATAGTAACTGCTTGTCTGCAATTTTCTGAAATATTATTAGACTATCTTCTTGTACTCCAAAGCCGTCTCCATGTTCGGTCATTGTAAAAAGAAGAAGATTTTTTTTTTATTTAAATTAATTTATTGAGATTCTGTTTGTAAAATATGGGAATATTGTTGATCCTTCAAGCCTGATAAAACTTAGAGCCAATACATAGGACTTACCTACTCAGTTGAGGCGGATTTTCTTTTCCAACTACGGACGTCTGTGGTTTAATATGAGTAGGGGTCTCTGAGAAAGCATGGCTGAACTACTCAGATCTAACCATTAAATAAGTGCCTAACCAACATTGGCGGTGCCATGTCGTGTAGTTCGTACTAATCCAATGGATCTGCCGTTGTTTGGACAACATAAACTAAAGGTTTAGTACCTAGACTGGTTCCGATCACCCCCGCAGGGTATGGTGGCCTATAGACCGGCTAGCTCACAGTGCCACTGTAAGCCTCCCTAACCTACCAGGGAGCAAATATGGCAACTACTGAACATTACAACCCTGATTCCTCAGGAATAGTGGAAAAAGTACAGAACCTTTCGTTCAGTCACTCGTGCTCACTTGTTCTCAAGGAAATATATAGAGAATACACAGTGGGACGTTTTCAATAATATTTATTGAACCAGTTTTATTCTTGCATAAAATACGTCTGCTGCAATGATTAGGAGATAGAAACAAATAAAGGAGATTACAAACACCAAAAGAGTAAATAGGAGATAGATTTCTAACATGATGCTGAAGCAATGAATATATGCAGGCATAGATGCAAAGGTTACCTAGAGTGTGTGTAGGTGTAGGGGCAAGAATCCCCCTAGAGATGATGCAACCCCATTACCTGATGGGAGAGAGTGAAGGACCCCGTCTTGGTTTCGAGTTGGACACCCCTCGAAATGAAATGTCAGATCGGTGCGTGATGATTTCTCAGCATGCAGGGACATTGGGTGGTCAGCAGAAGTGCCTCCTCTGCCAATATATCAGGATGCCTACTATTTATAATAAAAGTAACCTTCGCAATGTGTATGCTAGATTAGAGATGTTGTGGATATGTGGCTAGCGCTGTCGCCCCATGGATAAAGATAGGACAACATTTGTAACTAGTGCGCAGAAAGGCCTGGTTCATAATGTTCAGGGCTTCGTGATAATGTTATGCAAAGCGGATGTATAAACAAAGTAGTTACGGAGAAAATAATCCATGTTGTCGTGCATGCAAATGTGTGCAAAAGGTCACAGTTGAAATGTTATTTTCTAGAACGATGTAAGGAATAAGTGTTTTGCTACATGGGCCTAACTCAGGAATATAACAGTGTGTGTCCTGCTCTGTGCATGGTGTCTGAGATCAGCTGCGAGGGGCCAATATTGTCCATTTGTTCCAGGAGGTCAGTGGAGTTGGTGTCTGTGGGGTCGTCCAGGTGGAAGTTGAGGTTTTACAGGAAGATGTAGTGTTCGAGATCGATGCCGAGAGGGGTGATGAATTCTGTGATGGCGTTGCTGGGGCCGGTTTGTGACCCTGTGTGCCTGTATGTGAGGGTGCCTTTGATGGTCGTTTTGTCATCAGTGTGGAGATGGATATTCAGGTGTTCCAAGATCAGCATTGTTTCCTATTCGTTGGTGGTGCAGGTGAATGGCTCCTTGTGTACGATGGCGATGCCGCCTCCATGTCTGTTGGTGAAGTCCCGGTGTTACATCTTGTAGCCGCTAGGTGTTGCAGTGGTGATGTCGGGGGCTCATGCGGGGGTGAGCCAGGTCTCTGTGATGACAGTCACATCGGGGGAGAGGGTAGAGATCCTGTCCCAGACGTCTGTGGTGTGTTTTCAGAATGATCTGGCATTGATCAGGAGGCAGTGGAGGTGCGCTGGCTGCGGGGACGGTGTGATGCAGGTTTCGGCTAGGTTTGTTAGTCCAGGGATAGAAGTGAACCGGCAATGGAGACCGGTGAACGGTCCTGCTGTGGAGTGAGTTGATGCGAGGCAGCAGTTGTTGTTGTGTCCGGGTCCAGGGCACAGAGATCTGCAATGGAGTACCAGTGGGAATCTGAAGGGCCAGAGTTCCTGGAGCTGGGGGCTGTCCAGTTGCAGACGGGTGCAGATGTGCTTGCCATTGGTGCACCTGCGGCGCAGCTGTGCTTCGGCCTCCATAAAATAGGTCCTGGGATGGGCGCTGGGAAGGTAGGAAGTGGGAAAAGCAGGGAAGGTCACGTGGGACTGGCGAGGAGGGAAAGTGGCGAGGGCGCGGTTCCTTGGGCCCAGGAACCTTTGGCTAGGGTGACTGGTACCAGGGCAGCAGGAGGGGTCTGCTGTCTGGTGAGGCTGCAGGCTGGCAAGGATGCTAGCTGGTGAGGATGTCTCCTAATGGAGGAGGAGTCCTCTAGTAGGCTGCGGAAGAGGCTGGCAGCAGGGGAGAGCTGGCAAGGACCTCCTCGCTGGAGCCGCTCTGCGGCCTCCATGAAATAGGTCCTGGGAGCGGCACTGGGGAGGTGGGAAGCGAGAAAATAAGGGAAGGTCACGGGGGAACGGTGTTGTGGGAAAGTGGTGAGGGTGCAGTGCCTGGGACACAGGAACCTGGGTCTAGGGTGACTGGAACCATGGTGGCAAGAGGGGTCTGATGTCTGAGAAGTCTGCAGGCTGGTGAGGCTGCTGGTTATTGAGGCTGTCTCCTAATGAAGGAGTGGACCTCCAGGCAGCTGCAGAAGAGGTTGGCAAGGGCCTGCCTGAAATTGGGCAGAATCATTTGAAGACTGGAAAAGTGACATAGAAGTCAGGGGAGTATGACCATTGTGTATAGTGCATTCTGTCTAGTGGGCCAAAAATCCGTTCCGCTCACGGAATTTGCAGATTTTCGGCAATTTGGTGATCCGCGAATCTCGCGAAATTGCCGAAAAATCCGCAAATCCGCTCGCGGGTGAATTTTCTTTTGTGCCCACAGGAAGCACTTACAGTTAAGGCAGGTGCTCGAGTTGAAGCTAACTTTGTAACCATTTTAGAATGGCGCCGGCAAGCTGCCAGAGTTGAAGTTGCTTACTTGCAAGTTGCAACTTCAACTCTGGCTGGCTAAAATGGTTACAAAGTTAGCTTCAACTCGGGCACCTGCCTTAACTCTGTAAGTGCTTCCTGTGGCCCAAAAATTAAACCTCAACAGGAAGCACTTACAGATATAAATAAAGCAGGTGCCCGACGTGAAGCTCAAATTCAGTAACGTTTTAATCAGCCCAAAACATTAGTGAGCACGGTCGAGGCTGGGCAAGTGTGCTTTATCCCCATATCTACTGTCGAAAATTAGCTGTAATACTCGAGGGAGGTCTTTGAATCCCTGAGTTTCTCGAGCGCAACCCCCGTGTAGTTCTTGTGGCCAGGAGGCTGCTTTCTTCTTACCTGCTGCCCTGCTCGCTCTCTGACCCTTTATACACAAGAGGCATATTGGCACGCATAGAAGCCCCGCTCGTTTGGCCCCGCACCACACACTAGCGATATGAAACATTTTCCCACCTTTTCCCAACTATGATGGACAGCTCACTCAAGGGACTTCGGCGCCTTTTGGCGCGGTGACAAAGTTACAGGCACACATGGTCAGTGGAGACAAATCTTCTGGCCCTTTACGCAGCTGCAGTGTAGGAAAATCACTTTACATTTACCAACGAGGTAGCACTTACTGGATTAGCCAGTAGAAAGTACTCCAGTGGAGTAGAGGTATTGCACAAAACGGTGGCATCTTTGGATAACTATGCAGGGCAGGATTCATTCTGGCACGAGGCTCCTGTCACAAAAATTAAACCTCAACAGGAAGCACTTACAGATATAGCAGGTGCCTGAGTTGAAACTCAAATTCAGTAACATTTTAATCAGCCCAAAACATTAGTGAGCACGGTCGAGGCTGGGCAAGTGTGCTTTAACCCCATATCTGCAGTCGAAAATTAGCTGTAATACTCGAAGGAGGTCTTTGAATCCCTGAGTTTCTTGAGCGCAACCCCTGTGTAGTTCCTTTGACCAGGAGGCTGCTATCTCCTCGCCTGCTGCCCTGCTCGCTCTCTGACCCTTTATACACAAGAGGCATATTGACACGTATAGAAGCCCCGCTCGTTTGGCCCGCACCACACACTAGCGGTATCAAACATCTTCCAGCCCTTTCCCAGCTATGAAGGACAGCTCACTCAAGAGACCTCAGCGCCTTTTGGCGCGGTGGCAAAGTTACAGGCACACATGGTCAGTGGAGACAAATCTTCTGGCCCTTCACGCAGCTGCAGTGTAGGAAAAGCACTTTACATTTACCCAATGAGGTAGCACTTACTGGATTAGCCAGTAGAAAGTACTCCAGTTGAGTAGAGGTATTGCACAAAACGGTGGCATCTTCGTGGATAACTATGCAGGGCAGGATTAATTCTGGCACGAGGCTCCTGTCACAAAAATTAAACCTCAAAAGGAAGCATTTACAGATATAGCAGGTGCCCGAGTTGAAGCTCAAATTCAGTAACGTTTTAATCAGCCCAAAACATTAGTGAGTACGGTCGAGGCTGGGCAAGTGTACTTTATCCCCATATCTGCCGTCGAAAATTAGCTGTAATACTCGAGGGAGATCTTTGAATCCCTGACTTTCTCGAGCGCAACCCCGTGTAGTTCCTGTGACCAGGAGGATGCTTTCTCCTCACATGCTGCCCTGCTCGCTCTCTGACCCTTTATATACAAGAGTCATATTGACACGCATAGAAGGCCCACTCGTTTGGCCCCGCACCACACACTAGCGGTATCAAACGTCTTCCCGCCCTTTCCCAACTATGATGGACAGCTCACTCAAGGGACCTCGGCGCCTTTTGGCGCGGTGGCAAAGTTACAGGCACACATGGTCAGTGGAGACAAATCTTCTGGCCCTTTACGCAGCTGCAGTGTAGGAAAAGCACTATTCATTTACCCAACGAGGTAGCACTTACTGATTAGCCAGTAGAAAGTACTCCAGTTGATTAGAGTGCAAATCGCAAAAAAAATCTGCGAGTTCGCGGGGAAATCCGTAAATTCGCTGCTTTTTGGGAAATTTTGTGCGAATTCGCGGACCGCAGAGCCGCAAAATTCGCCCATACTTAATGCTGAGAAAAAATAGTTTCTAATGGCCACCAAGGCCTTATATATGTTCTCTCCAATCAGGTCTTAGCATAGTTGGTTTTCTTGGATCCCTAGGTTTTTTAATGTTGTATTCACAGTGAGTTGGGTTAAACAATGGTTGGGCATCTACCTAGCACAGTCCTGTTGCAAGGGAACAACCAGGACTTTTCCTAATTGACTTTTAGACTTTAAAGTGTACCAGATACATTTTGAAGCTCCATCACATCTTGTGGTTGTGTCAATAGGTTTTTAAAGTAAAGGCATACACTATCTTCATATAAAGATATTGTGTAATGAGAACTGGCTATTTACAACTCTTTAAGAATCCCATATTTCGTAAAATGACATGATAGGGGCTTCCTGGAATGGGCAAATAATAAAGGGGAGAGGTGTAATTGTAGCCAATTCTCATTCTATAGGGTTTGAGTAAAGCAATTTTCCCCAGCCTAGTATTGTAAACCCAACTAATTCAATTTTCTCAAGTGCTGTTTACAAGTAGGTCCAGTCAAACAGCTCAAAGGCCTTCACTATATCTAGTGCTGCCACTGGCCCATGCCACAAGTTGAGATGAGATGCAGCAACTATATTAAAGAGCTTCCTAAGTTAGACAGAGGTTTCAGAAGACTGTACAATCCTATTCTGATCCTCATGCATGCTTATGATCTTTTCATCCAAGTTTTGGAGTCAGAACGGTCTATATGAGGTCTTCCTAAATTTGAACTTTTCCTCTGAGTTGGTGGTAGTAGGTGTTGAGGGCAGACTTGAAAGTGACTTGCTCAGTGTCATATCTGCTGGTGCGCCATCTTCTTTCTTTTTTTTATAATTCTTTTTATTAACTCAAGGCATCAAACAAAAAGACACATTACAGATGAATCACATTATAATCTGCAATACTTTAGAAGAATGGGAGGAACTGGGACGAGGGAGGGAAACAATACCTAGAATATATACCCATTAGCAGCATCACAGGGAAGGAGGAACATCAAACACTGATTCTCTAGGTGGAGCACAAATTTCTCCCCTATACTGATTCCATTGAGGCCAGATTGCAGCCCATTTTCGAGGACGCCCTCTCGCAATATACACAGTTTTTTCACTAAACATACTCCAGTCCAAATTCCTCTTCCAGTTCTCGATGGTGGGAGGAAGTTCAGCACCCCATTGTTGGGCGACATTTCTTTTTGCAATCATATAGCACAGTGTGATCCACTTTATTTGCGCATTGTTAAAATCAGTAGGCTCCCATATATTGAGAAGGCACCTTCGTGTCTCCGGCAGCAACGAGACACCAGTGACCTCCTGAATAGTATTATGAATCCTACCCCAATACTCAGTCATATGTCGGCACTCCCAGCAAATATGTAAAAAGGTACCCACTAATGCACACTGACGTCTACATAATCCAGCCTCCAACAACCCCATCTGCAAGAGGCGAGGACCAGTGACATAAACCCTATGTAATATTTTTAGCTGTACCAGCCGCAGTCTTGCAGGAATAGCGACAACCTTTGGGGAGGACACAGCCATTTGCCAGTCTTCATCATCTAGTTCTATTCCATATTGTGTCCATTTACCCTAAGCTCTTTAGGTAAGTCAGCTCTATTATTGATAAGTTTCTTATAGATCAGGGAGATCGTTTTATCGGGGAGATGTTCATCCAGAATCCTTTCCTCAAGAGGCGAGGTCTCTGGTGGCTCTTCATCTACAGGCAGGGCAGCCGACAATGAATGTCGGACTTGCATATAGCGGAAACACTCAGATTCCGAAAGCTCAAATTCTGCCTGCATTTCTCTGAATGATTTTATCCGCCCTTTGCCCCACACGTCCTTAATAGTTGATATCCCTATCAATTCCCATTCATCAAATCCCTTAGTGTTCCACAGCTTACCCAATCTCTCCGATGCAAAAAGCGGGGTAGCCAGTGTCAGTTTGTCTTTCCATCCCAGCGAGATCATGGCATCATGCCAGATTTTAACTGCATGTTTTGTCGGTCCAGTGAAGTCGAATCTCAACGGTTTAGAGTACAGTGACCTACTATAACTGCTCCCCGGGAGGAGCCATTTGTCCATAGCATATCCGGGATCTTCGCCGGGCCCATATGTTCCATGATTAATAGCAGCCACTTGGGAGGCCCAGTAATAGTGCTTAATATCTGGGAGGGCGATACCATCATCATACCACGGGAGTGTAAGCTTAGCCAATGCAACATGAGGCCTCCCCTTCCAGAGCAAACTACGTTGTATCCCCTCAACCTCGCGGAAATAACTGGCGGGCACTGCATCCAATGTATTCTGAAGGGCATATAGAAATCGCGGCAAAGACATCATCTTGAATAAAGCTGCCCGGCCCAACAAAAAAATCGGAAGCCTTCACCAAAGGGCGGAGTCACTCTTAAGCATACTCAGAGGAGAAAGAAGATTTTCAACATATCTAGTCATCGGGTCCAAGGAGATTAAGATACCGAGATATTTAAATCCAGTCGTAGTAATCTGGATGGGACAATTTCACGGAGGGACTGGAGTCTGTCCACTAAGGACATACAATAATGACTTCACCCAAATAATGGAAAGTCTGGAGTTTTTACCAAAGGAAACTAGGACATCACAGACCACCATGAGGGATTTTCGGGGGGAGGTCAATTAGGGCAGAATATCATCCGCGTATAGTGAAACTTGATCCTCCCACTCAGGAGACCATCAAATTCCTCGAATTGTTGGTTCCCAGCGGATCCATGCCGCCAGGGGTTCCAAGGCTATAGGAAAAAAGGAGAGGAGAGAGGGGGCAACCATGCCGCGTGCCCCGTCCCAGCTGAAAGGGCGCCGAAACTCGTCCATTAAGCACTACCTGGGCGAGCGGCTCAGTGTATAGTAACTGCACCCAAACAATAAACTCAGGTCCGAATCCAAATTTAGCCAGGACCGCCCATAATCCTAGTTTAGGGGGCGTTAAGGGCTTGAGGCACAGTGGTGAATGGGATACTGGTTCCTTCAGCTAACCTGCCCCTGTAGTGACATCATCCTATGGGTGTACATCACTGTGCTACTCAGAAAACTCTATTTTAGGGTCTTTCAAAATATCAGATTTGTCTCTTGGCTGTACAGACCTCTTAGCCCACCCTAAAGGTGTGGCTAACCTTTGGGGGGTGTATGCCTCCTGACTACCTACTTTGCCCGCCTGTCAGCTGGACAGGATGGGAAAGGTTTGTCCACAAGTGGGGGACAAAAGCTTACATATCAAGGGCAGTGAAAGCCTTTGAGGCTCATCGCCTCGATCACTGTAAACACTAGCCATCCTGGGAGGGTGGAGGAGTGATCTCCTTTTTGCTCAGGCCTATGTCTCTATCCTGCAGACGTACTTTTACTCGGCTCACCCAGGGTGGCACAATAAAGTCCTGCAGTCCTGGGGATCCCTCTTATCACACTTGCCCCGGGTACCACTGGTGCCATCTACCAGAGACTTACAATGAGTGATAAGTGCTTGCCAAATGGGTGTACCAATTCAACAGTTACAGTTCAAGGAAACAATCCCTGGCACTGAGGCCTGGTTAACAGGTCCCAGTGCACTTCCAGACCTACAAATACAGCATCTAGAGCAAAAGGTGGGGGTGGCCATGACAAAAAGGGCACTTTCTAACATCAGAAAACAGCAGTAGCTATGCCCATGGGCACAGTCTTTGTTAAGGTATTTTTCTTCCAAGCCACACAAATACCTGTCTCGTCTGGCTTGATTCTGTAAAACAAGCCCGTAGAATCCTTCCATGTCCAATTGATAGGGTTGTTGCTCCACATCATCATCATCTTTATTTGGAATTTATACAAATCCATATAAGATCATAAGCATAAAATACAAATACACATCTTAAAACCATACCTAGAATGAGTGTCTTATTTTAACAGCACCATATAAAAAACAGACAATTGAGTACCAGGTAAAATCGTCATTCAAAAGTTGTAAAACAAAAATCAAGATTGGACACACTTGATTAAAATTTCGGCCCTTTAAAAGTGTAATAATAGAATCTCTTCTTAGTTAAAAATAAAAACCGCAAACAATGAAAAAATTAATAGTATCTTGTAGAGACACAGGTTCGCAGCTCCAAGGCCCTATATTTTTTACCTCCTTCCAAATGAGGTCAAAAACATAAACTTAAACCGTGTAAGCAAAAAACAATGGTTGCTGTTAGTAACTTATGTTAGATAAGGCTCAGATTTTGAAGGCAAGTACTCATGAGCAAATAGTTTAGATAGTTCCTGATATTCTCTATCTGCCTGATGCCATGTCAAGAAATGTTGTTTGTTGTTGATCAAACAGGTCATGCTGACTCAAAAAGAGTAATCAAATGTATTGTGTATTTCAACTACGGGATGGGATATGTTTGTTATCAAGATTCAAAGATTCAAAAGTACTTTATTCGGTTAAAAAGACAGGATAACCATAAAAGTAGCATGTAAGGTGCAATTTACAAAAGGTAGAGTAAGTATTTTTCCTTTAAAATCACAAAATAAGAAAAACAACAAAATTAAATCCATATCAGCAGTATTAAGTTCATGTATACAATAAAAGAGATCAATCCATTTGCATTGATTTACGACATTTAAAAACCAATTTTAAAAATTCTGCAATAGAGGCAACCATAAAAACAGTATCCATTTTCTGGCACTCTGTAAACGCTAGGCGGCATCTGTAAACATTTAGATCTTTAAGAATAGGGATGATAAGTTTCTTTCGGGGAAAGGTATAAAATTTACAAAAAAATAAAATATGTATATCCGATTGTTGGGAAACATCATCGCATGGACAAAAACATAAGTCCTTCAGCCAACAATTCATCACGGGGAATGATAGTGTCCTGAAAACTATATTCAATCTAAATCGGGTCAAAAGGTACCGTTCATGATTAGACATATACAGTGAAAGATATGGCTGCAAATTCTCTCCACATATAATATCCTGGTGGGCAGAGACAGTCTTTTTTCTTGCCTCCTCTATATTTCTCTTTTCCTTGAGGTAGGTCATACACAAATATTTCAAATCTCTTCTGGATATATATTCCATTGATTGTGGATCCTCAAAGTATTGGGGGCAACTTATTTTTTCAAGAAAGTCTCTGACATAGCCTATCCATTTGTAGTCCCTGATGTTGTCCAATACCATGATGTCCTTAAAAATGGCCCGATTAACAACACATTCTTCATTTGTCCAGACCCTATGCCAAAGAAGAACTGGCTGAATTCTGATAATGTCAGTGACATAAGATATTCCCAATTCAGCATGGCATATCATTGTTCCAGTACTTTGGGGTACAGACAGGATGTGACATAAAAACTTATTTTCCAGGATTTGAATTGAGGTGATGTTTGAATAACCCCATAATCCTGCCCCGTAGATGGCTACCGATATACAAGTCGCATTATAAACGGTTAAAATCTCTTTTATGGGTTTTTTACCTAATTTTTTCATAAAACATTTTAGGGCCATAATAGTCTTAGAGAATAACAGAGATCTAGCGTGAATTGCTGTGGTCCATGAGCCACTTTCATTAAACAATATCCCTAGATAAGGGAAGGTGGGGGTCCTTTCTAAGGGATTGGAGTTTACAAAGATTTGCTTCACATGCTTGTTTGTTCTGGACCCGCAGTACATAGATAAGGTTTTAGAACAATTAATTTTCAAATCTAAGTCAAGCATGAAGGTGTTGAAGGCTGTAACCAAACTTTGTAAAGCCATTGGGGTGCGCGCCATTAGGACAGCATCGTCAGCGTACATCAGTGCAGGGACAGGCCTGCCTCTCACCATGGGCATGTCCCTGCCCTCCTGCACGAGATGCTTTTCCATTCCATTTATGTACAACAGAAATAGGAAGGGGGCTAGGACGCACCCTTGGCGCACACCCCGACCGATCCCAAATTGTCTACTGCATTCACCATTTTTCCCAAATCTGACACTGGCAGTGGCCCCAGAATACAGCTCTCTCAGAAAACATATAATGGCATTGTCTACCCCCAAGTCAGCCATAATTGACCATAACTTAATGTGTGACACACAGTCAAAGGCTGATGATAGATCAACAAATGTGAGGTATAGACGTTGTTTTTTGACCTTTATATACTTCTGCTGCAAGGTGAAGAGATTCAAACCTTGCTCTATGGTCCCTAGGCCCTTTTGGAACCCAAATTGAAAGTCACTTAACACCCCAGTTTCATCGGCCCAGCTTTGTAGTTTAGCTAAAATCACTCTTCCCAGAATTTTTATAGAAGAGTCCAATAAGGAGATTGGCCTATAGCATGTACAACTTAGCCTGTCCCCTTTCTTAAATATTGGGACTATTGTTGATGTAAACCAGGTAGGTATTGGGCTATTTGCCAGAACGGCATTAAAGAGCTGAACTAACAGTGGCCCCCATAATTCGATGTTAGCCTTATAGAGGTCGGCTGGTATACCGTCTGGTCCTGCTGCTTTGCCCCCCTTGGTCGCCTTTAAGCTTGCTGTAACTTCAGGGAGGGTTACAGTCAAGGTTCTAGATGTGTCTAGATTTAGCGACCCCATCTCCTGGCCTACTTCAGAGGTTAGTTCCACAGCCATATAAAGGGAGGAAAAATGGGCCACCCACTCATCTTCTGAGATGGCAATTTCCATGCGTGCTTTTTGTTCATATAGGAGGGGGGTGTTGATAACCCTCCAAAAAGCCGCCGGATCCTTCGATTTTGATGCGTCGCATAGGTTATCCCATGCCTCCCTTTTTATCGAGGTCTTCCTATCCCTTAATGCTAGGTTATAGTCCTTCCTTGCAATTCTAATTTGGTTTACGTCCTTTGGTCTATTATGAATTGCATATCTAAGCTTTGTTAAGGCCCTAGTGCACTTCCTATCAAACCATTTCCTATTGGACTTTAGGGAATTTTTCCTATTAACCCACAGTGCTTCCTTAATTTTACTAGAAATAATGCTAAAATGGGTTATTATTTCACATTTCTCTGCATATTCATCTAAACAGATAGAAAAGCTACTCATGCAGTTAGTCAGTATTTTATGCAGGAAATCATCTGGGACCAGTCTGCTCCATTTAAGGTTGTAACCATTTTGAGCACCCACCCTTACGTCCTGGACCATTTGGTTCTGACATTCTCTAATGTCAGCTACGGTAAATAAGTTTTCCATTTTTAATACCTGTGGCAGATGATCACTCAATGGTAGATCCATGATGTTTGCTTTAATCAATCTGTTTGCAGAGCTAAGTGTGCATAAGCTAAAATCAATAATGGTTGAAGCACCCCGCCCGACAAAGGTTGGGGCAAACGTCGTTGTGTGGTGTGCTAATTCGTTTACAAAGCCAAGGTTAAAGTTAAAAATCATTTTATTCAGTAAGTCGCCTAGTAGGGTGTGTTCAAAATGCGTCAAATTGACGTCTTGTTCCAGCATTAGACCACAAATACCCTTTTGGCCCTTTTTGCAGAGAGTACAATTAAAATCACCCCCCCATAATATCATAACTTCCGCCCTCTTACTCTTGTCAAATTCATTTTGCATTTCTAGGGCTAGTGTGTCAAGTACATCCTTAATCATGCTATCTGAACAGTTATTATAGAAATTAAAAAGAACCATCTTTGGACCCTTCCTTGTATATATCACAATTTTTTGGTAATAGCTGGATCCAGGGGAAAAAACAATTTTATCATATACTAAAAGATTAGATATGTATACAATCAACCCCCCCTTGGGTCTTCCGTATACTCCGCCCACCGCAGGGGTAAAGTATGTCTTGTAGCCATTAAGGTGTATCGGCGTGGTAGCCCAAGTTTCTTGAAGGGCTAGTATTCCCACGTCGGTAATGGCCTCATCCCAGCTTGGATTTGTAATCTTTTGTTTTAACCCAGCCACGTTCCAAAATAATACCGTACAGGAATCTTTATCTACAGAAGACATATCTACAGTATCCCCTAAACTGTTGGCCTGGCTCTCTTGTATGTGCTCATTCCCCCCCTGTATTTCTGTGGTTTCCTCATCCCCCAGACAGCTTGTAGAATCCAGGACTACGGGATTAATAGGTAGCCGGTTATCTTCCTTAATCTTGGGGAGTCAGTCCACTGCTTCCAAGCAGTCAAACCGATTATAACATGGGAAAAACGGGGGAATTTGGACATTGCCTATCCATCCTGGATCATAACCCTGTGGGTGAAAATAAGGAGGCCTGCCTTTGTGTTTCATAATGTTCCAGCCATCATCATGCCTCCCATTCCACAGTGTATTGTGGTAGTTGTTATCAGGGAACTGGCCAGTATTACCACCATGGCGTCGATTTTCCCTGGTCCAACTCCACCTATTGTCCGGTTGTTCACCCTCCGGGTAAAAATAGGATAATGGCCTAGCCACAACTGACAAACCGTAATTTCTTGGGGGCCTTGATGTAATAAATTCTGCGGTGCGGGGATTCTCAAATGTTATTACCACACAGTCACCTTGTATCCTTTTTTTATTATTATTGTACCCCACCCAAGGAGCCCTTTCAACCATAAGGATATTGCTTTTGAAGGCCGGGGGGAGAGGATAGTTATCATTTAACCAATGTATTGTTTTATTTACTAGTCCCCCATTGTTTTCATATGATTTATCAGCAGGTTGGGGTACTCCAGTAAGGACCACAACATATGTTGAGGCTTCTGGTGGTAAATGTATGTTTCTACGTGTCTCCCTCTTTTCTTCATTAACTTTATCCTTAGGAATTTGCGTGGGTGGCGCTGTTTGGTCAATTACGGTGGGATTTTTAGGTGTTGGTATAACTTTTGGAGGTGGGTTAGTGGTGGGTTTTGGAGGTGGAATAGAGGTAGTTTTTAAAGATAGATTGGTATTACCATCGCTTTTAGCGGCTGTGGGTGGTCTATTCGTAGTTGATTTCTTTTCAGGAACTTTATTGTTCAAATTAAAGCTAGGGGCACTAATATCTTTATGGATATTAGTCAATATTGTTTCCAGACATCGTAGCCTGACCTCAATGGGTTCCAAGAGAATTTTTAGCATTGCAAAGATGTTATTATTAACCATGCTTAGGCTACTGCTGTCTTCATTCCCTCCAGCTTGATTATCAACTACCCCACTTAGTTCCAATATCCCCTCCAAACTGCTATCCAAGATAGTTTCATCTGGCAAACTTAATGTTATGCCCACACTTACCCGGGGGCCACCCGCGGCACCATTAGTATTAGTGTGAGCGTCTGGGTTTGTGCATACATTTAATAGGGTGGGATCCGGCTGGATTGGGTCATGGGTCTTACCAGTCTGGGCTTTTTTCCCTTTGCGAGTAGTGGTTTTAGTCGACTTTTGTTTACTACTCTTTAATTTAGGGATAGCCCCCTCCTTCCTCCCCCTTTCTATTAGGGTACTATCTATGGTTTCATTTTCTGTTGCCACCGGGCCATTTTCCAGTAGCAAAGAAAGATTTGGGGTTGCCTCCAGACCTTCCTGTGTGGCAGGTAAATCGCTGCCCTGGTCTTTGTGAACCATTACAAGTGACTTTGGGACAGATACATTATTAGGTGTACAAGCTTGTGCAATGTGACCCAGAGAGGAACGCTTTGCCATGGCTAGGTCTTGGGACACCCTTCTGTCCATCAGTATGATCCCTTCATCAATAAGGGCATGCGTGCGCACTATAAAATCATCTAGGGTGCCAGTAAGTTTTTTTGCCCCAGCTAAAGCCATACTTCTAGTCTCTGGGTGATTCATGGCAGGTCCAATATATGGCACGCTAAACAGATGTATACAACTTATAATCAATTACCGGACCAAACCCCGTGTAACAAGAGTTCAATTATGTGTGGCAGCCAACTTACAGTTATGCAGTCTCGATGTCCTTTGGCTGATCGCAACCGAGCAGGGTGCCTGGCACAGGCCAGGCTCCTCGGGCCTCTGAGGGCCTAAGAGGGCCCGCCCTTTGCCCGGGCTTAGCCCCGGGCGTCCCGCTCGCGTCCCGCGACGCGGGTTCGTGCCCGCCTTTGAACCCGCTCGCGCTCCCTGTGCGCGTCACTCTACGCGCCGCCGCGAGGCCTGCCGGGTGTTGTGGTTCCCGGAGCGGCGGCGCGGAGTTCTACGGGCGGTTGACTCCTGGCGGTGGCGGCTTCTCCCTCTGTGGTGCAGCGTGGTGTCAGCAAGGTAAGTAGCGGTTTCCCCCGCTCTGCCGGTTCGTGCCCGCCTTTGAACCCGCTCGCGCTCCCTGTGCGCGTCACTCTACGCACCGCCGCGAGGCCTGCCGGGTGTTGTGGTTCCCGGAGCGGCGGCGCGGAGTTCTACGGGCGGTTGACTCCTGGCGGTGGCGGCTTCTCCCTCTGTGGTGCAGCGTGGTGTCAGCAAGGTAAGTAGCGGTTTCCCCCGCTCTGCCGGTTCGTGCCCGCCTTTGAACCCGCTCGCGCTCCCTGTGCGCGTCACTCTACGCGCCGCCGCGAGGCCTGCCGGGTGTTGTGGTTCCCGGAGCGGCGGCGCGGAGTTCTACGGGCGGTTGACTCCTGGCGGTGGCGGCTTCTCCCTCTGTGGTGCAGCGTGGTGTCAGCAAGGTAAGTAGCGGTTATCAAGGGATAGCAATCCTGTAATATCTCCTTGTTCAATCTGGTTTCAGGCCCTGTCCAAACTGTAACCTATCTTAAAAGGGAGCTCAAAGCTATCACATCAGATATATAGCCTAATCCCAGGACTTTGTGTGCTATAAACGATGGAGTCCCCTGGGGTTTCGCACAACAGGCAATTGGTGAACTTGAATTTAACAGTCTGTAATGACATAGAATCTACATACCCCCAAATATCACTACCATACGCAACTAAGGGCTAGACATGTTGCCTGGTACAGTTTGTTAATGGTTTTCAATGGTTTCTATCTCAACCTGGACACAAAACCAGAGACTGACAAAATTGCTTTTAGGAACAAATTCTCATTTTCTCCTAGTAAAGGCTTCCAAGCACCCATTGAGTTGGACAAAATTCTCAAATAGGAAAACTCAGGAACCCTTGATAATACATGCCATTGAACTTGAAAAGTCCTAGATCTAGTGGACCTAGGTCCCACTGTCATAACAAAGGGCTAATTACAATTGGTAGCCAAATCCAAGTTATGCATAAAAGCAGCAAACAAGTCCAGAAGCTTTTGTAGCCCTGATGCGATTCTGGAAAGCATAACTGCATATTCTGCGTAGAGCAAAACTGAAAGAGGTCCTTTTCCAACATGAGGGAATCAATACCTTTAGATAATAAGACCTTTTCTAAGTTATTTATATAAGGTAACAAAAATGGAGCCAGATTTCACCCTTGATGCACCCCTCTATTGGTCTTAAAAGCCTTGGAGCAGGAACCATCATTGCTATATCGGATGGAAGCAAATGTATTTGTCTATAAGTCACATAGAAAAGACACAACATTCAGGTCCACACCCAGTGTCAAGAGGATATTCCATAATGTATTTCTAATGAGTCTTTCAAAGGCCGAAGTCAGAATCATCAAAGCCATATGGATCTTCCTTGAATTAGCAACTGAATACTTTTTAATGATCAGAAACAATTAAAACACTGAGCAATAGTACTCCTGCCAGGTCTAGACCTATATAGCAGATTTGATCATATATGATTCTCATATGTCCCATCTGTAAATCTGTTAAGGACTATCCGCCATATAACCTTGACAACAGAGTCAATCAATGATATTGTTATGTAACACTGGGGATTATTCCTGTCTCCTTTTTAAAAACAGGTATAATACTTGAAGAAGACCAGGATGAAAGGGGCTCGTCTTTTACTGCTGCACTTATAGTCTGAAGAAATGTGCCCAGAATTCAGGTTCACTAGCATACAACTCAAGTGGGATCCCATCCGGGCCTGGGGCCTTGCTTTTAGATAGCCCTAAAATAACACTTTTAATTTCCGCCAGGGTTACATCTAATTTGGAGACACCTTCACATGACGATAACATTACACTGTAAGTATCAGAGGGGGCATAAATGTATATCCCTGCACAGTGTCTCACCCAACTATCAGGAATAATATTATGACAGATAGGCTTGCTATCCTTATGAGGAAAAATAGGCCGATTAATAATCTTCCAAAATAGGGAAATGTTGTGTAAGCAGCTGGCTTGAAGTGATTGCTCCTAGGCCTTATTTTTAACAAAAGTTTTCTGCTTTTTAAACTCTAATTTATACTTGGACTGGCATGTAGCTATCAATGTTTTATCTCTTGGTTCGATCCTTAGTGCCCTCTGCCAGTCTGTTTGAGCTATCTGACAGTTACTATCAAACTTTCTAGCTGTTTGCCTAAAAAACTTTTGATTGTGGAGTTCATAGTAGATCATTACCTTTATGAGAGATAGAGGCAAATCCTCTTAGAATTTCGATATTCATAGATTCATCATGAAGACAAGTTGTGTTATATGAGGTACATCTACAAAACAACTTTGCCTTAAAATCCTTTGGCACAACTGATGACCATTTAAATCTCTGACCCTGATCTGGCAGGGTCAACCCACTACTTTTAGGTTTTCATGTTTGGACTGGCCTAACCCATCCAATTGTTCCTTTATGCATTTGTCACTTAAGTGGCCAAGGGTATTCCCAGACGTGGGTCCCTTGCTCACTGTGCCACTGGATTCAAGCTAGCCTGGCTGATGAGGGGGTGATACCTCGTAACCGGTTCCAGGATGCTTATTTCCAGTCCGGGAAGGACCTGGCCTGGCAGCTCACGCTGGACTGTTCCCAAGAGGAGCAGGGTCAAGACTGATTTCCATATGGCCGCGTTAACATCGTGACCAAAAGAACATGGATTAAATCCAGATCTCTTGACTGGGGGTGAGTGGTTAAAATGCTTCAGCACTCTACCCATCATCTTCTTGTGTTTACTAAGTTCACCCTAAGTATCCAAGGGTATGCCCAGACGTGGGTCCCTTGCTTGCTGTGCCACTGGATTCAAGCTAGCTTGGCTAATGAGGGGTGAGACCCCAAAACCGGTCCCAGGATGCTTATTTTCGGTCCAGGGAGGACCTGGCTTGGCAGGTTGGTCTGGACTGCTCCCATAAGGAGCAGGGTCAAGACTGATTTTCATATGGCAGGCTCCAAACTGGTTTGGCATAGTGTGTAAAAGAACAATGATTAACCCCAGATGACTTGACTGGGAGTGAGTGGTTGAAAAGTATCAGCACTCCGACCATCATATTGTTGCGTTTGCCTCCTCTCTGACAGCAGCAAAAACCAGTGTGGCTCGCTGGTTTAAAAAAAAGTTTAATCTCAGCCGTGGTCCAGGCAGTCAAGCTCTTTACTGTAGTGTCACCCTTTGAAGCTTGAGCCTTTTTATCGTCGCAATTATGGGCAGATGTTCCTCCATGTTTGCTGCCTTTTGCACCACCTTTCTCTTATGGAGGCAACCAAAAATCTTCAAATCAAATACATACCAAGCTAGCTCTATAGGCCTGTACTGGGGACAAAGGGAGAAGAAGGAGTAGTGCGTGTATCTTTCTAGAGACAAGAAAGACAGCTTTCTTTAAAAAGCCTGCATTTTAATGCAACCCACCTTCTTCTGCAACCTACCTTTCTGGGGTTGCACATACACCTGGGAAACCAGAGCCGAAGGTACCCCTAACCCTAATGTACACCACAAAATACAACATACCACGTAGGCACACACCTCACATTCTTGGCAAAGTGAGATGAGCCAGTTAAGACAACCTACATAGATTTACCTGAAAGGGAAAGTAAGCAGCCTCCTCATTTTTAGGTGCGGATGAAAATGCCTGCAAAACTGAGACATTATACTAAGCAAACATTGTCAGGAAGTAAATATTTAACATTAGGTTGCAAACACCAGTATGACAAATACATAGAACAGAAAAGTGATGTTTACAAAATGAAAATATGTTCTTCGAAAAATAGATGGCACACTTTATAATAGTTCATGAGCGGCGTATCCCTATGTTATGGAAGAAATAAAATATAAAAACACTGCACAACAGCAGACAACAGTAGACAGCGTCACACAGCTATACGTGGTGAAAGAGTAGTGCAGGCCAAAAACACATGCTAATGAAAAAGAAGTGAAGAGTTTACTTGAGAACATAGTAAGTTCTTAGTTCTTGTAAGTTCCTAGTTACAGGAAACCCCGTGTTTGACAAGCTTGAAGGTATTCATGGCCTTAGCACCCAGGCACACATGCACACCATCACATATCTGTATTTTCAATAGATTGAAACGTGATTAAACAACTGGAGCAGGAGATTGAGTTAGCCAAGAACACACAGAATAGGATAATAGGTACAGAGGTAGAGCACACACACAAACAAATATACATTCAACCCGTATATACATGCAGTCATGAGTAGAAGAATACTTAGTTTTCTAAGCGTTATTAGAACTGCAATAAAGGATGAGTAGAGAATTAGGTTAAAGTCTAGGGTCACAGCTGATCTCATGCTTTTCTATAACTAATGTGTACTCATTTGTATGTGCCTAGTAATTCATTGTTTGAACTTTTGTAACTAGCATTGTTTAATGTGTATAAAAATAACTGCCTATGAAGCAGCAAATTGCGACCGTCTATTACTTGTGTGAAGACAGTAGTTATCCCTGTCGCGACAGTAAAGAGCTTTTTTTACATTGCCAAGAGGAGTCAGTCTTTTTCTTCATGTTAAAGTTATCCAGCAACACCTATTTGATTAATTAATAGTGCCCTTGTTTTACTCACAGGCTTCATGACACTAAATCACAGAACCTCAAATGCGACGCACTAAATCAACAAGATTAGCTGGGGGGGGGGGGGGGTAACCCGGTAACAACCATGCCTTCAACTTTTTTTTAATGCATTTCTTTATTACCCTTTTGAGTAAAAGGGAATTATTCAGCATGAGAAACACACTGGCTAAAAAAAATTTACTTTGACAAATGCAGCATAAATATAGCAGTACTTCCAATGTGCCATAGATTACAGTCAAACACAATGGATATTCTTTTCCATCTTTGGTGCGAGATAGGGTGGGGGAGAGCGGAGGAGGTTGAAGGGGCCATGTGTCACTGGGGCAGGTACACGTCCTACTACTAAAAGATCAATTAATTGTTTTCCATTGCGTTTTTGCCACATATATATTTTCATATTGCTTCACCCGCTTGATTTTATTCAGCCACTTACTAAAATTGGATATCTTTACAATTCTCCATTTCCGTAATATCAGAGATCTTGTACGAGTAATGCTAAATAAACTAATTGTTGCAGCGAAACCGTGAGGTCCTTCCTTTATGCAACAAATTCCGAATAAGGTGACATAACTATTGGGTTTTATAATAGCTGGAGCTTCCTACTGATAAATGCTAATATCTCTTAAAAGAAGTCTTTTTTTAAATGCAAACAATTTTGAGGCTGCTTCCCTCTAAGTAAAAGTTGTGTTGTTAACTGCTAGTGCTGGCGGGCGCGGGATAACTTATCTATTGAGGCAGGCTGGTAATATGTTTAAAATTCTTGGAAGTGCTAATCCCTCCTCCTCAATGTCGAATTGTAAAGTCTTCAGATTAGTGTGTGGCTTCTTTTCCCTGCCATAAAATGTATTGCACAATTTTATCAAATTAATCGAAAAAAGACTGACTTATCTCCATACAATTTCACGGGGAGCTTTTTTAAAGATGTTTGATGAGTGAGATTGATGGGAACACAGAAAAGTATACATTATGATTACAAATTGTACTGTTGTAAGAGTAGTTAATGATGGACAACAGTCTCTGGTGCTGTACCTTCTTTTTATTACAATGCATTCATAGGATCTCGGGTGCTCCAACCTTAACTGTTCCCTCCCTGCACCTATCTGCCTGACTTCTCCCTTTCTGGTTGCCTGTCCACTTCCCTTTTCATGAATTTGGTCCCTATGCAGGGTCCTAGCGCCCTTCTGCTAACGTACCCTTACAACATTACAACATCTACGCGCCTGGATACTCCTGAGTAATTGAGCGCGCTACAAAACTACTAATAACATAACATAACATTATATCTCCGCCCCCACTTGCAAAACTGATTCTCGTTGAGGTATAAGTCTTTAGATTTCTTCAATGAGATGTGCAGGTCTCTGACATGATTGGTGTAACCGACGAGCGGACTTGGTTCCATCAGTTCAGCTAAGGCAGAAGAAGAGTGAGTTCATGACTGCTGGTCAGTTTCGTTTAGCCTTGAGGGCATCATTTCCCAAAAACACCACTGACTCCTTGGATTTTGGACTGCACTCTCTGAAGTGAGAAATGTTTCCGGTTAGTTATTCTCTTGTCGTCAGAGGTGGCCGTGACAAAGTTCCTTTCAGAAAGGTCACTTGAAGTGGAAGGAAGTTCATAATACCTACTTTCTGTCTTTTTCCTTTGTTCTTGCCTGATGAGTACCCAGTCTCCTTTGTGGATAGTTGATGTGCTTGCCGTCCAACGGATGTCTGCATATTTCTTCATTCTGGCCATCTTGAACCGATCCAAATCTGCCAGCTTTCCGTGGCTTGGAGCTTGATCAGCACAGTTGGCTGAACTTTCCCAGGTGGGTATTCTTGACTGAACATCGTGGCCCAGCATCAGGGTGGCTGGACACTTGTCCATGGTGCTATGAGAACGGGTCTGGTAGTATCACATGATTTCATTCAGGGCCATCTGCACATCTCGCCTTGAAAGTTCTGCTTGTTGTATGGTTTTCTTTAATGGGACCATAAACCTCCCCACTATCCCATTGGCTTGAGGACACAAGGAATGATCTTTGATATCTGAAGTTGAGGTGACTGGCAAATTCGGCAAACTAGTGTCTGTTAGATGGCGGACGATTGTCCGTTTTGATCACTTTAGGAATGCACCATGCTGCAAATACGGACAATTGACAGCAAGATCTATAAGAGAACAAGATGTGTGATACAAAATTGTGGCTTTTATTTTATTCAAATGTTATTCTGATAAAAACATCATTATTTTATTACAAGTAATTATCGTGTGCATACCTCCACTATACATGTGACTTTCAATCTACATATATATACAAATATTGTTGCATCCTATACACATATTAAAGTAGTTCATTTAGACTTGAAAGTTGTGTGGAAGATTATTTCAGCACACTGTACATAAAAACATGGCTAAGTATGACATCTACGCGCGTTTCGGCTGAGGGCCTTCATCAGGGAGCCATGTGAGTATCCAAATGGACCTGAGTGAATAGATGGTGCCGATTCACACAGGAGGGAAAGGGTAGAGATCTCTAGACCTACAGGATGCTTTGTCTTTGAGGCTGGAGCGCTGTATGGTTATTTTCTTTTTCAGTGGGCGTCTTGTTAAATAAGGGGGCGCTTCGAGTTTTTAAGCTGTAGAGATGGTCTTGTATAATAGCAAGGTTACGTGCTCCGGGCGCAGGAGAAATGTTATGCAGGTAACCTGTAAGGTAGGTTCATAAATTCTCTGGGTTGGGGTCTCTGGACGTTTCTTGTGGTGCTGACAATCTTTAGCCTGCGTCCACTGTGTTTACACTGGGGGTCTGTGGGCTTCTAGTGGCGCTGACAATCTTTAGGCTGCGTCCACTGAGTTTACATTGGGAGTCTGTGAGCTTCTAGGGTTTAGCTGGCGGGTGCCGTCATGTTGAGGGCGGTGCGAGGACAATCTAATGGTTGTCTCCTGTTCGCTTTCCGATGGTGGGGTCTGCCGGCGTCTAATCAGGTACAGTGGACGCAGGCTAAAGATTGTCAGCACCACAAGAAACGTCCAGAGACCCCAACCCAGAGAATTTATGAACCTACCTTACAGGTTACCTGCATAACATTTCTCCTGCGCCCGGAGCACGTAACCTTGCTATTATACAAGACCATCTCTACAGCTTAAAAACTCGAAGCGCCCCCTTATTTAACAAGACGCCCACTGAAAAAGAAAATAACCATACAGCGCTCCAGCCTCAAAGACAAAGCATCCCGTAGGTCTAGAGATCTCTACCCTTTCCCTCCTGTGAGAATCGGCACCATCTATTCACTCAGGTCCATTTGGATACTCACATGGCTCCCTGATGAAGGCCCTCAGCCGAAACGCGCGTAGATGTCATCCTTAGCCATGTTTTTATGTACAGTGTGCTGAAATAATCTTCCACACAACTTTCAAGTCTAAATGAACTACTTTAATATGTGTATAGGATGCAACAATATGTGTATATATATGTAGATTGAAAGTCACATGTATAGTGGAGGTATGCACACGATAATTACTTGTAATAAAATAATGATGTTTTTTATCAGAATAACATTTGAATAAAATAAAAGCCACAATTTTGTATCACACACCTTGTTCTCTTATAGTTCTTGCTGTCAATTGTCCGTCTCTGCCCTCTACTTAAAACCAGTTCCTAATTACCTTTCTTCCAAATACTATACCTATCCCGAATTAGGAACTCTAGTCGGGGATACCCCTCCTTTCTTACACACCATGCTGCAAATACTTCATCCATTACAGGTTGGTGATGGTTGTTTTGGTGGAGGCACTTGTTGGGCAATTGGGAATATTCATCCATTATGACAAGGATGTACTTGTCTGACTGCAAGGATCAAAGAAAGCAACCGCCACATGTTTTCATACGACCTACAGCAGTTCGGACATTTGCAGTGCAGAGGGAGGTTCTTCTCGATTGACCAGCTGACATTGAGGGCACTCTTTTAGCGTGGCTTCGACCATCAGGTCAAGAAAGGGTAACCAGACCCATACCCTGTGTCCTTAGTGTGCCAAGTTGACCAACTTTTGCCACAGTTTCTCCAGTATAACAATTCTTTTGTACCGGAGTAGCCATCCATCTTTGGCCATTGTCTGTTCTTTCTTGACGTGTCGTAAAAAAAACAGCTCTTTAGTGTCTGTTTCGGTTACCATTGGCCTCTTCCAAGTGCCTCAACGTGTTTGTTCGGATACAATGGGCCACATTCTGAAGGGTGACATCTTCTGCAGTGGCCTCCGTGGTGGCTTCAATTGGGACTGCAGGTGGACTTGCATAATTGATGACAAAATTGATGTATTCCTCAGCTAGCAAGTATTTCGTTCATGAGGATGCCCTTGGATGTCTTGGTATGTAAACAGCAGGTCTGGGAGCACACTGCTCACCTATCAGGCAAGGTTCGCCCCTGGCATTCTGGGTAATGCAGTGTCTGGTAGGTCGCCTCGTAGAAATGTTGTCGAGTGTTTCGCCAAAGTTGGCGCAGATGGTGCTGATCTCTAGACACCGGTGCTTCTGGTTCATTAACCTTCGTCAGTAGAGATTACAGACTTAGTTTTAGGGGTTTGCTTAGTAGGTTGCCAAAATCGTATCAGGTCAGGTACCGCTCACTGGCGCGCAGGTGCTTCGTCCACGAGCTCGTCAGCTCCATGACTAACGGGAGTACTTTTAAATAAACAGCAGGTCTGGGAGCACACCGCTCACCTATCAGGCAAGGTTCACCCCTGGCATTCTGGGTAATGCAGTCTCTGGTAGCTCGCCTCGTAGAAATGTTGTCGAGTGTTTCGCCAAAGTTGGCGCAGATGGTGCTGATCTCTAGACACCGGTGTTTCTGGTTCATTAACCTTCGTCAGTAGAGATTACAGACTTAGTTTTAGGGGTTTGCTGAGTAGGTTGCCAATATCGTATTCGGTCAGGTACCGCTTGTGAGAAGTTGGCCCGATATGCAACGTTCGCTATTCTAGCGACCGCTATGTATCGTTCCAACGACCCTTATGGTGTTTGGTTGTAAGTCAACCTATAGACCAGCTATCCTAGTAGCGTGGATACGAGCAGTCTAAGGCTAAAGACTCGAGAGGGCGTGTTAAGCCAGCTGTTTACCACACATGTACCCCTTGAACACCCAGTGAAAGGACACCACACAAGTGTTATGAAAATAAACAGTATATTTATTAAGAATCACAACAGCCCTGTACTCTTTATGAGGACAGGGTACTAAGCACAAACCAAATCTCTCTAGCAAATACTTCAAGTGCACAATTTGGAACAAGTGTCCGAGGACACGGAAAGATTAAGGTCTCGGGCGGACCCGATAAGGCAAGTCGGAAGCGAGGGACTCGGGACCCTAGAGTAAGGAGGCTATGCAGGCACCGAAATGCCGAGTTACCTAGCCACGAGGGCTGCGGCTGCACAAGTCTTACAGGCGTCGGGGTCTTCGCTGACGAGCCAGGAGCCGGAAGAAAAGGAGTTGCTGGCCGGCGACCAGTGCTGAATAGTTCGTAGAGATCCAAGCCTGGATCGGAGATTGAAGAAACCTGAAAGCAGAGGGGACCAAGTTCGTACTACTAGCCAGTAGTCAGAGGGTACCAGGAAGGCACCGGTTGGCCGTCACCTCGACCAGGTGAGTGGGCGACGCTAGGCTCTGCAGTCTCATGGACCAGGAGGCGTTCTCGGCGACCACGGTGGAGGTGCGAGCTGTCCCGCGAAGGATGATGCTGTCGGCGTCGCTGGGCCCAGGATGGGGCAACAAGCCTTGGCAGTTCTCAGGGCCACGTGGTGGGCCTAAGAGGGCGTCTTGAGTGGACCAGGAGGGTCCGGGGTGCTTCTCGCAAAGATGGAAGCAAGGGCCAGTCTGGAGCAACCAGACCAGCAGTACTGATTCTCGGATGTCGTCGCAGAAGGACACAAGCCAGCGGCTAGTGACCAGACAACGTGCTGAGCAGCGAACAGAAGGGCCCCACGCAGATCGTGGAGATGCTGGGAGACTGCACTTCGGTGCTGGAGCGGCTCAGGGTCGGGGCTTCTCGGACCCCAGAGCACTCACCAGAGAGTTACCTCGATGGTCGTGCTGGTTTTAAGAGCGTGCAGGTTCTGATGATGGCCGGTCCCTCGAGGTCTCGTCGCACCCACGGATCACAGCTGAGCTGATGATGTGGGTAGAGGTCAGAGGTGCCAGGGAAGCCGGTTCTCGTCGAGCTGGGCCGTCGGATTCCTTGAGGAAGGACTTACAGCAAACCGCAGAGTTCTTAGTTGGTGCCTGCTGATGCAGGGTGACTACTCCTTAGTCACAAGGGAGAAATCTTGAGAAGAGTCTTGAATGTCCTTTCGTAGAAAGTAGTTCTTGAATCAAAGATGATCTAATTTGGAAGGGTCCCCGCTCCGGTCTTTATTCTAAAGAAAGGGGTGGGTACATGACTAGGTCCTGCCCTAAGGGTGGGACCAGGAAGGGGGCAGTTACACCCCTCTCCCCTGCCGGATTTTCCCCAGGCCAGGGCTGTCGCCCCTGGAACTGGTTCTAACCGGCAGATGCGTAGTGAGCACCGGGGTGCCACTCCGCAGTCACCTTCACGCAAAAGCCCTACCTACCCAGAATACACAAACCCTGTCTGGGACGGTGCGAACACCGCCCTCGACGGGAAACCCTTTGTCCAAGCGCTCCTCGCTGGAAGGACTCCCAGCAGCAGGAGGTCAGACTCGTGTCTGTGGTGGCAGCATCCATTTTGTGGAGCTGAGGCTTCTGTTAACTTTAACCGGGGTTCACAGTTACGTGCATGTCGTGTCCCTCTAGAAGGGTGGGATGCTAACCTCATCGCCAGAATTGGTGAGAGGGCAGCACCCCGATTCGTATGACACCTTACTCGACATGCCTTGATAACGCGACACCGGAGTTACCGTTATGGTACGCGTTATCATGGAACAGCTATTGGGTCTTGATTCCGCAAACTGCAACCGGGCTCGGCTCGGGCCTGAACCTAGCTCACACGAGCCCACGCACTCTGCCTTCAGGATTGTTAAGGCCTGCCATAGGAGTGACTGATAGGAACTCGGGTGTCCATTGTATGGTTAGATATAGAGCTACTATACCTAAAACGAAGGGTGGTTACACGTCTTCGCCCCAGCTGTCGTGCAGCCAGTTGTGTCAAATTTAGGAGGCCAGCCAGGGGTGGCATAATACATGCTTCAGCCCCTGGCGGCCCTGGGTACACCTAGGCCCTGCGTTACGGGGTCTGACAAGGTGGCCCAGTACCAATTGGTAAATGCACCTAGGGTACATATCGTAATTTAGAAAGAGAACAGCCAGGCTGTGGGTCGGATTAGCAGGCCCACAGCCAGAGAAAGTCGTAAACCAGTGAAACAAAAGCAAAAAATCTGGGTGATCATAGGATTGCAGACCCTACTCTCCTACATGACCCCCCCCCAAACGTCGGAACAATAAGCTAACCTTGACCAGGTGAGTCTTCTTGTTCTAAGTGGAAATATCTGGAGAGCCCATCGGCATTGCCATGATCAGTACCAGGTCTATGTTCCACTGTAAAGTCCATCCCCTGTAGGGAAATGGACCACCTAAGCAGTTTGGGGTTTTCACCCTTCATCTGATTTAGCCACAAGAGGGGCTTATGGTCGGTCTGAATCTTGAAGTGAGTACCAAACAAGTATGGCCTCAGCTTCTTCAGGGCCCAAACCACAGCAAAGGCCTCCCTCTCAATAGCTGACCAATTCTTCTCTCTGGGGGTCAGCCTTCTGCTTATAAAAGCAATGGGCTGGTCTTGACCATCAAAATTCAGTTGAGAAAGAACAGCTCCCACACCCAACTCAGAAGCATCTGTTTGGACAATGAATGGTTTGGAGTAGTCCGGACTCTTGAGGATAGGCGCCGTGCACATGGCCTGCTTTAGGTCATCGAATGCTTTTTGACAGCTCGCTGTCCACTGAACCTTTTTTGGCATTTTCTTACTTGTCAGTTCGTTTAATGGTGTCACAATTGAACCATAGTTCCTGACAAACTTCCTATAGTAACCAGTCAGGCCCAAGAAAGCTCGAACCTGAGTCTGGGTGGTTGGAGGAGCCCAGTCCCTGATTGACTGTATCTTGCTCTCCAGTGGCTGAACCTGACCTCCACCTACAAGGTGGCCCAGGTATACAACCTGTGTCTGCCCTATCTGGCACTTGGTGGCCTTGATAGTGAGACCTGCTGCTTGCAGTGCCTCTAACGTCTTCCGCAGGTGGACCAGGTGATCCTCCCAGGTGGAGCTAAAGACAGCAATATCGTCAAGATACGCCGCACAGAAGTCATCCAGCCCAGCAAGGACTTGATTCACCAACCGTTGGAAGGTGGCAGGTGCATTTTTCAGACCAAAGGGCATCACCACGAACTGGTAATGCCCACCAGGGGTTGAAAATGCGGTTTTAGGCTTGGCGTCCTCAGCTAACCTGATTTGCCAATACCCAGCTGTCAGGTCAAACGTACTTAGGTAGTTGGCCGAAGCCAATCTATCGATAAGCTCGTCTGCCCTTGGTATTGGGTGGGCGTCAGTCTTAGTGACTGCATTGAGACCCCTGTAGTCTACGCAAAACCTCATCTCTCTCTTACCACCCTGGGTGTGAGGTTTCGGCACTAGAACTACGGGACTAGCCCAAGGGCTATCCGAGGGTTCAATGACTCCCAACTCCAACATTTTCTGCACTTCACTTTTGATGCAGTCTCTAACGTGATCAGGCTGCCTGTAGATTTTACTCTTGACTGGCAAGCTGTCACCAGTGTCAACCTCATGGGTGCACCAATCGGTCTGACTGGGTGTTAGAGAAAACATATGCCTGAACGACTGAAGAACCTGTTTACAGTCGCTCTGTTGATGTTCGGAGAGGCTGCCACAAAAGACAACACCATCTACCGAGCCATCGTCAGGATTCTGAGTGAGTAGGTCGGGGAGAGGGTCACTCTCCTCTTCCTGTCCCTCATCTAGGGCCATGAGCAAACTCATGTCCTTCCTGTCGACATATGCTTTTAGCCTGTTGACATGAAGCACCCTGTGGGGGCTCCGGGGAGTTCCCAGGTCGACCAGGTAGGTGACCTCTCCCTTTTTCTCCAAGATGGTGTAGGGCCCGGACCATTTGTCCTTGAGTGCTGCTGGGGCCACTGGCTCCAACACCCACACCTTCTGTCCGGGCTGGTAAACAGTCAAGACAGCCTTTTGGTCATGCCAAGCTTTTTGGAGTTCTTGGCTGGCCTTAAGGTTTTCAGATGCCTTTTCCACGTACTCAGCCATCCGCGAGCGGAGGCCAAGCACATAGTCCACTATGTTGGCTGCAGGCTTTTTGAGAGGTCTCTCCCATCCTTCCTTCACCAAACACAGGGGTCCCCTTACAGGATGCCCGTACAGAAGTTTAAAAGGGCTGTAGCCAACCCCCTTCTGTGGGACTTCTCTGTAGGCGAACAAGAGGCAGGGGATCAGGACGTCCCATCTACGCCGAAGCTTTTCCGGTAGTCCATGAATCATCCCTTTTAGGGTCCTGTTGAATCTCTCAACAAGCCCATTGCATTGTGGATGATAGGGTGTAGTGAACTTGTAGTTAACACCACATTCCTTCCACATAGCAGTTAAGTAGCTCGACATGAAGTTTGCACCTCTGTCGGAGACGACCTCCTTAGGGAAGCCCACTCTGGAGAACACTCCAACTAGGGCTCTTGCCACAACAGGTGCTGTAGTGGTCCTAAGGGGAATAGCTTCAGGATACCTGGTGGCATGATCCACTACCACCAGTATAAACTTGTGCCCTGAGGCTGTAGGTGGTTCCATGGGACCGACGATGTCGATCCCCACCCGTTCAAAGGGCACCCCCACCACAGGCATTGGTATAAGGGGGGCCTTTGTCGTGCCACCTGACTTACCACTGGCTTGGCAAGTGACACAGGAGCGGCAAAACTCCTTGGTATCCTCGTTCATGTGAGGCCAGTGAAAGTGTGAGACAAGCCTGTCCCACGTTTTCGTCTGGCCTAAGTGACCTGCTAAGGGAATCTCGTGGGCCAAGGTAAGTAGGAAACCACGCTGAGACAAGGGTACAACCAGCCTCCTGGTCATGCCAGGCTTGGGGTCTCTTGACTCAGTGTACAGGAGTCCATCTTCCCAGTATACCTTGTGGGTACCTGTGGCGTTCCCAGCAGCCTCAGCAGCAGCCTGCTGTCTGAGGGGTTCAAGAGAAGGGCAGTCTAACTGGTCCTTCCCCAGGTCTTCCCTTGAGGGTCCCCCTGAACCCAAGAATTCAACTTGATCAAGTTCGAATTCCCTTGGCTCAGTTTCCCTCAATTCCTGTAGGTCAGCCTCCTCTGAGACTTGATCCTCGACCTGGGGCAAGGGGGAAGGCGCAGCCTTAACCCTACTGCTCTTTTTCTTGGGAGGTGTCTGGTCCGTTGTTCCAGGATCCAGCACCTGTTCAGTGGGGCATTTCCTGACCTGTGACCTAGTCACAGCGAACACATGTGCTGGCAAACCTAACATTTCCATATGAGTCCGGTGCTCCACTTCTGACCATTGTGACGACTCCAAATCATTGCCCAACAAACAATCCACTGGGAGGTCTGGACTAACTACAACCTTCTTGTGGCCAGTTACCCCTCCCCAGGAGAAAGCTACAATTGCCATACTGTGATTGGTAGTGACATTGCTTGAATTGGTCACCAGGAATTCTGTACCTGGCATGATATGTCCAGGGTCCACAAAGTTAGGCGTCACCATGGTGACGCTGGCACAAGTGTCCCTATAGGCCTGAGCCATCTTTCCATTTATGAAAGGCGTCTGTCGGTATTTGCCCAAAGTATTGGGGCTTACGTCAGGGGATACGTCTGCGTCCCCTGTACTGACAAGGACAGCCTGAGTGAGTGTACCAACTAAGTTGTCACGCCCCTCAGAACCCAGGGTTAACCCTACTAAACCCTTGGGAGGCGCACTACCACTGCTGACTGTACTAGGGGGCACAGGTGCCTTAGGGGCTGCAGTGGCAGGAGTCTGCCCTCCTCCTTTCTTGGTGCACTCACTAAACCAGTGAGACTTACTTTTACAGTACTGGCACCATCTTTTGGATTGGCCTTCTTTCTTCTTTTGGGGAGCCTGACCCCCACCCTCTTTGGGTTGTTGGGGACCTGTCGAAGACTTCTGGTCATTTTGTTCCCCTTTAGAATCTTTACCCTTCTGGTCTGCTTTCTTCTGACCACCTTGATTCTGGCCCTGGTTCTGCTTAACTCTTGTACGAACCCATCTGTCTGCCTTCTTTCCCAACTCTTGGGGAGAGGTCAGATCCGAGTCGACAAGATGCTGATGCAACAACTGGTTCTGACAATTGTTTAAAATTTGTTCTCTCATCATCAAATTATACAATCCTTGATAATCAGTAACCTTACTGCCCAGCAACCAGCCCTCAAAAGCCTTAGTGGCACAATCAACGAAATCAGACCAATCTTGAGACTGCGCTTTCTGGGTATCCCTGAACAGCACCCTGTACTGCTCAGTGGTTAGGCCGAACCCTTCAACGAGTGTATTTTTCAAGATTTGGTAATTGTTAGCATCCTCCACCCTTGTGGTGAGGAGCTTGTCTCTTCCTTTTCCTTCAAAGGAGAGCCACAAGATAGCTGCCCACTGACTCTGGGGAACACCCTGCACAGTGCAGGCCCTCTCCAAAGCAGTAATCCATTTGTGGATGTCGTCCCCTTGTTTAAAGGGGGGCACTATCTTACCAAGGTGTTTCGTATCGAAACTCTTTTCCCTATTACTAGGTACATTGCTGCCACCAGTGGGGACTACCCCACTTAACTGTTGCTCTCTAGCAAAGGCAAGCCTTTCTTTGGCCAGGGCAAGTTCTTCCCTTTCGATCCTCAGATTAGCTGCCCTTTCCTTAGCTTCATACACTCTCCTCTGAGGGGACGTCATCCCTCTCTGAGAAGAGTTGTGAGAGCCATTGGTTCGAAGGGATCCGCCAGAGTCTCTTGACAGAGATCGGGCTCGTCCATTCCCAATGTTAAGCTGACCCGATAGTGGCCCCAGCGGTCCCCCAGTACCGCTATCATGTTTGCTTAAGTTGGACCTGCTTAGTCTGACGACTTCTACCTGTCCCTTATCTGCCTCATCCCCAGAGAGATCCTCATCCTCCTCCACATCCTCGTTCTCGGTTGCGAGGTGAATGAGGTCAGGATCGTCTCGGGTTCCCTCGAGGGGAGGCATGTCTCCTTCTGGATTAGAAGAGCTACGAAGTTTCTCAGCTCTCCTGGCATCATAAGTCTCCAAGAGACCAATCAGAAAGGACGTTGTGGGGTTAGACCCCTGCTGAATCTTCCTGGAGTGACACAGTCGTCTTAACTCCTTGAAGCTCAGCACAGTATATCCTGAAGGGATGACCTGTGGAGGGTCAACTGACACAAGGGGAGACCCAGAGTTTCCTCCTTTGTCCGACATACTGGTTCTAGTGTGGTGTAAGTGATGCACCTACCTACACTACGTGTTTACCTACTGTACCCTTGCTAAGAGTTGTAGCCAAGGTGTGCTAAGCCTTGAGGAGCTACAACAGCTGGTTCAGTAGAACTCAGAGTATTCTAAGCTTTTAGTTATATGTACTAACAGTACTTTGTGCGATCTTTCAACAAGATATTCTTAGGATACGTGTGGTAAAACAACAGCAAGCTCAAATCCCAACCGCTGCTCACCAATGTGAGAAGTTGGCCCGATATGCAACGTTCGCTATTCTAGCGACCGCTATGTATCGTTCCAACGACCCTTATGGTGTTTGGTTGTAAGTCAACCTATAGACCAGCTATCCTAGTAGCGTGGATACGAGCAGTCTAAGGCTAAAGACTCAAGAGGGCGTGTTAAGCCAGCTGTTTACCACACATGTACCCCTTGAACACCCAGTGAAAGGACACCACACAAGTGTTATGAAAATAAACAGTATATTTATTAAGAATCACAACAGCCCTGTACTCTTTATGAGGACAGGGTACTAAGCACAAACCAAATCTCTCTAGCAAATACTTCAAGTGCACAATTTGGAACAAGTGTCCGAGGACACGGAAAGATTAAGGTCTCGGGCGGACCCGATAAGGCAAGTCGGAAGCGAGGGACTCGGGACCCTAGAGTAAGGAGGCTATGCAGGCACCGAAATGCCGAGTTACCTAGCCACGAGGGCTGCGGCTGCACAAGTCTTACAGGCGTCGGGGTCTTCGCTGACGAGCCAGGAGCCGGAAGAAAAGGAGTTGCTGGCCGGCGACCAGTGCTGAATAGTTCGTAGAGATCCAAGCCTGGATCGGAGATTGAAGAAACCTGAAAGCAGAGGGGACCAAGTTCGTACTACTAGCCAGTAGTCAGAGGGTACCAGGAAGGCACCGGTTGGCCGTCACCTCGACCAGGTGAGTGGGCGACGCTAGGCTCTGCAGTCTCACGGACCAGGAGGCGTTCTCGGCGACCACGGTGGAGGTGCGAGCTGTCCCACGAAGGATGATGCTGTCGGCGTCGCTGGGCCCAGGATGGGGCAACAAGCCTTGGCAGTTCTCAGGGCCACGTGGTGGGCCTAAGAGGGCGTCTTGAGTGGACCAGGAGGGTCCGGGGTGCTTCTCGCAAAGATGGAAGCAAGGGCCAGTCTGGAGCAACCAGACCAGCAGTACTGATTCTCGGATGTCGTCGCAGAAGGACACAAGCCAGCGGCTAGTGACCAGACAACGTGCTGAGCAGCGAACAGAAGGGCCCCACGCAGATCGTGGAGATGCTGGGAGACTGCACTTCGGTGCTGGAGCGGCTCAGGGTCGGGGCTTCTCGGACCCCAGAGCACTCACCAGAGAGTTACCTCGATGGTCGTGCTGGTTTTAAGAGCGTGCAGGTTCTGATGATGGCCGGTCCCTCGAGGTCTCGTCGCACCCACGGATCACAGCTGAGCTGATGATGTGGGTAGAGGTCAGAGGTGCCAGGGAAGCCGGTTCTCATCGAGCTGGGCCGTCGGATTCCTTGAGGAAGGACTTACAGCAAACCGCAGAGTTCTTAGTTGGTGCCTGCTGATGCAGGGTGACTACTCCTTAGTCACAAGGGAGAAATCTTGAGAAGAGTCTTGAATGTCCTTTCGTAGAAAGTAGTTCTTGAATCAAAGATGATCTAATTTGGAAGGGTCCCCGCTCCGGTCTTTATTCTAAAGAAAGGGGTGGGTACATGACTAGGTCCTGCCCTAAGGGTGGGACCAGGAAGGGGGCAGTTACACCCCTCTCCCCTGCCGGATTTTCCCCAGGCCAGGGCTGTCGCCCCTGGAACTGGTTCTAACCGGCAGATGCGTAGTGAGCACCGGGGTGCCACTCCGCAGTCACCTTCACGCAAAAGCCCTACCTACCCAGAATACACAAACCCTGTCTGGGACGGTGCGAACACCGCCCTCGACGGGAAACCCTTTGTCCAAGCGCTCCTCGCTGGAAGGACTCCCAGCAGCAGGAGGTCAGACTCGTGTCTGTGGTGGCAGCATCCATTTTGTGGAGCTGAGGCTTCTGTTAACTTTAACCGGGGTTCACAGTTACGTGCATGTCGTGTCCCTCTAGAAGGGTGGGATGCTAACCTCATCGCCAGAATTGGTGAGAGGGCAGCACCCCGATTCTTATGACACCTTACTCGACATGCCTTGATAACGCGACACCGGAGTTACCGTTATGGTACGCGTTATCATGGAACAGCTATTGGGTCTTGATTCCGCAAACTGCAACCGGGCTCGGCTCGGGCCTGAACCTAGCTCACACGAGCCCACGCACTCTGCCTTCAGGATTGTTAAGGCCTGCCATAGGAGTGACTGATAGGAACTCGGGTGTCCATTGTATGGTTAGATATAGAGCTACTATACCTAAAACGAAGGGTGGTTACACGTCTTCGCCCCAGCTGTCGTGCAGCCAGTTGTGTCAAATTTAGGAGGCCAGCCAGGGGTGGCATAATACATGCTTCAGCCCCTGGCGGCCCTGGGTACACCTAGGCCCTGCGTTACGGGGTCTGACAAGGTGGCCCAGTACCAATTGGTAAATGCACCTAGGGTACATATCGTAATTTAGAAAGAGAACAGCCAGGCTGTGGGTCGGATTAGCAGGCCCACAGCCAGAGAAAGTCGTAAACCAGTGAAACAAAAGCAAAAATTCTGGGTGATCATAGGATGGCAGACCCTACTCTCCTACACCGCTCACTGGCGCACAGGTGCTTCGTCCACGAGCTCGTCAGCTCCATGACTCACGGGAGTACTTTTAAATAAACAGCAGGTCTGGGAGCACACCGCTCACCTATCAGGCAAGGTTCGCCCCTGGCATTCTGGGTAGTGCAGTCTCTGGAAGTTCGCCTCGTAGAAATGTTGTCGAGTGTTTTGCCAAAGTTGGCGCAGATGGTGCTGATCTCTAGACACCTGTGTTTCTGGTTCATTAACCTTCGTCAGTAGAGATTACAGACTTAGTTTTAGGGGTTTGCTGAGTAGGTTGCCAAAATCGTATCAGGTCAGGTACCGCTCACTGGCGCGCAGGTGCTTCGTCCACAAGCTCGTCAGCTCCCCTAAAACTAAGTCTGTAATCTCTACTGATGAAGGTTAATGAACCATAAACACCAGTGTCTAGAGATCAGCACCATCCGCGCCAACTTTGGTGAAACACTCGACAACATTTCTACGAGGCGAACTACCAGAGACTGGATTACCCAGAATGCCAGGGGCGAACCTTGTCTGATAGGTGAGCGGTGTGCTCCCAGACCTGCTGTTTATTTAAAAGTACTCCCGTGAGTTATGGAGCTGATGAGCTTGTGGACGAAGCACCTGCGCGCCAGTGAGCGGTACAAGACCTGATACGATTTTGGCAACCTACTCAGCAAACCCCTAAAACTAAGTCTGTAATCTCTACTGACGAAGGTTAATGAACCAGAAACACCGGTGTCTAGAGATCAGCACCATCCGCGCCAACTTTGGCGAAACACTCGACAACATTTCTACGAGGCGAACTACCAGAGACTGCATTACCCAGAATGCCAGGGGTGAACCTTGTCTGATAGGTGAGCGGTGTGCTCCCAGACCTGCTGTTTATTTAAAAGTACTCCCGTGAGTCATGGAGTTGACAAACTCGTGGACGAAGCACCTGCGCGCCAGTGAGCTGTACCTGACCTGATACGATTTTGGCAACCTACTCAGCAAACCCCTAAAAGTAAGTCTGTAATCTCTACTGACGAAGATTAATGAACCAGAAACACCGGTGTCTAGAGATCAGCATCATCTCCGCCAACTTTGGGGAAACACTCAACAACATTTCTACGAGGCGAACTACCATAGACTGCATTACCCAGAATGCCAGGGGCGAACCTTGTCTGATAGGTGGGCGTTGTGCTCCCAGACCTGCTGTTTATTTCAAAGTACTCCCGTGAGTCACGGAGCTGACGAGCTCTTGGACGAAGCACCTGCGCGCCAGTGAGCGGTACCTGACCTGATACGATTTTGGCAACCTACTAAGCAAACCCCTAAAACTAAGTCTGTAATCTCTACTGACGAAGGTTAATGAACCAGAAACACCGGTGTCTAGAGATCAGCACCATCCGCGCCAACTTTGGCGAAACACTCGACAACATTTCTACGAGGCGAACTACCAGAGACTGCATTACCCAGAATGCCAGGGGCGAACCTTGTCTGATAGGTGAGCGTTGTGCTCCCAGACCTGCTGTTTATTTAAAAGTACTCCTGTGAGTCATGGAACTGACGAGCTCGTGGACGAAGCACCTGCGCGCCAGTGAGCGGTACCTGACCTGATACGATTTTGGCAACCTACTCAGCAAACCCCTAAAACTAAGTCTGTAATCTCTACTGACGAAGGTTAATGAACCAGAAACACCGGTGTCTAGAGATCAGCACCATCCGCGCCAACTTTGGCGAAACACTCAACAACATTTCTACGAGGCGAACTACCAGAGACTGCATTATCCAGAATGCCAGGGGCGAACCTTGTCTGATAGGTGAGCGGTGTGCTCCCAGACCTGCTGTTTATTTAAAAGTACTCCCATGAGTCATGGAGCTGACGAGCTTGTGGACGAAGCACCTGCGCGCCAGTGAGCGGTACCTGACCTGATACGATTTTGGCAACCTACTAAGCAAACCCCTAAAACTAAGTCTGTAATCTCTACTGACGAAGGTTAATGAACCAGAAGCACCGGTGTCTAGAGATCAGCACCATCTGCGCCAACTTTGGCGAAACACTCGACAACATTTCTACGAGGCGACCTACCAGACACTGCATTACCCAGAATGCCAGGGGCGAACCTTGCCTGATAGGTGAGCAGTGTGCTCCCAGACCTGCTGTTTATTTAAATGTCTTGGTATGTAGTCCACGGGATTTGCTGATTTTCCTAGTTTGTGTATAAGCTTGTAGGTGTATTCTTGAAGATGGATTCCCCATCGCTGGATCAAGGTGGCATCTTAACTCAGGGGTTTCAGAATATGGTTCTTAAACCTGATAATCCATAATGAGTGTGAAGTGTTTCCCATAGATGAAGATGTGAAAGTGCTCACTTGCCCAGACTACCTCCAAGCTTTCCTTCTCTGGCTGCGAGTATGCCTATTCAGTGTCAGTCAGGCTGCGGCTAGCGTATCACTGATCCCCTTCTTTGGCATATTGAGCTAATAGGGCTCCAAGTCCTACTGGACTGGCATGCACTGTGATTTCTGTCTTCCTGCAGGGAGTGAGGTAAACCAGATTACTGGCTGACTCTACGGTGGTTTTAATTTTGTTAAATGCTTGATCACACCTCGCAGACCATTTGAATGGTTTGCCTTGCTCTGTTAGGTCACGCAGAGGGAAACTGATGGTGGCATAGTCCTTGATGTATCAGGCACAGTAGCTGGCCATTCCCGAGAAAGACCGAACATCACTGTCATCTTGTGAAAAAAAGTGTCACTTAGCTCTGTGACCATTTCAGGATCTCGCCTCATCACTTCACCTGAAAAGATATGTTCATAAAACTTTAGGGTGGATCTGCGAAATTCACAGTTGTCTTTGTTAAGAGTCAGGTTTGCTTCCAGGAGTGTGCGATACATACAGTCTAGTGCTTTATAATGTTCTTGAATAGTGCCTGCAAACATGAGGATGCCATCACTGTAGTTGGGGGTGTAGGGAATGTGACTGATGACTCTTCTTATTGCTTCCTGGAAGATCCCAGCTGCAGATGAAATGCCGAAGCTGAGACTTATATATCTGAATAAGTTTTGATGTGTTGAAAACATGGTGATGCAACATGAACTCCCATAGAGTTCAAGCTGGTGATAGCCCTTATTAAGGTCCAATTTAGCAAAGATTTTCACCCTAATCAACAGCATGATCATATCACTAATATGAGGTCCCAGGTGCCTCTCTCATTCAATGGTGGTATTAGAGGCTAACAACTCCACTAATTTTTTTTATATCTTTATTCACATTTTGTCAAACATACAGGTTACAATTGAATGAGAAAGGGAGAAAGGAAGGGGGAAGATGAGGGAAATGGGCAGGGGGGAGAGAGCTGGGTGAAATAGGGAACAAATAACCATTACAAGGGCAATAAAGGGTTCGACATGTACTGTCGGAATATTTGCAAACTATGATGAATATTAGTTCTAAACAGCAAGTAACTGACCACAGATTGTATTCCTTTTGTCTTACATACAAATTTGTTGTCAGAAGGATCGCACTTTGGTGTCCAAACAGATTTAAGGAAAATATTCATCCTTTTCTTGGCTTAACAGATAAATGTCTGTACCTGGTTATCAAGTTTGGTATCAAAAGTGAGGCAAAATCTATGACGGGCCTTCTCCTCTAGCCTTTGCCGCCCTACAGACACGGTTTGATCTCCAACCCCTTGACTTCTATAAATTTCTGCGTCTCAAAACCCTTGTCTCTGCCAGAGCCATCTTACCACACGAACCCACACTGTGCAGCAAACTACGTCAACTTTCGTCCTTAGGCCACATGGTATAAAAAATCTATAAAAGTCTCTCCCCCATGCCTCAGAAAACCCACAGGAAGTGCGAACTGGATTGGGAGAACGAAATTAACCCTTCTACTATCCAGTTCGATTGGGACAGGATTCACCTCACTCCCTTCTCCAGCAAAATGTCCCCGTTACTTTCCCAGACAAAATGTATGCTGATCAACAGGACGTATTGGACGCCCGAAAAACTTTTTAAACTTAAGCTCTGTGACAACCCTTTATGCTAGAACTGCAAGTCTCACGGCGGCAATCTGGCCCACATGCTTTTCTATTGCCCGATGCTCCTGCAGTTTTGGGATAGGATCTTTAACTATATCCAATGAATATTCCATTTTTAACCACCCAAAGGATTTGCATATGTCCTATTGGGAGCAATTGACCTGAGGTTACCATCTGAACATGATAGACTCCTATTAGATCTCATGCTTACACTTGCATGCAAATTAGTTTTAAATAAATGGAAAAGTGCCTCCGAGGTATCGTTCAAAATGTGGCAAGAATGGCTAATCTCCCTGAGAGGTGCGGATAATGATGTCCTATACTCGTCACCATGGCGGAAACATCATACTAAACTCAGCTCGCTTGATTCAAGGGAGACATGCTACGACTCACCTTAGGCCAGTATGAGAGACTATCCACTGTCTCATGCCCTGTTTGATCTACTAATTGTATAGTAATGGATTGCATGACTTGAACAAAATTGACGCTATTATAGACAATTTTATGATGTTCTGTAACACTGCTGCTGTAACCTGTAATCTTTAATCTTTTTCTTCACTTCTCTCCCTAGCCTATATTATTGTTTCTCTCGTCCTTTCGCTCCTCCCTACTTTCCCTTTCTTTCTTCATCCTATCCCACATTGGTGCGCTATGATTATGGCTTCAAATAGGGATAATTCGTCTGACATGTATCTAATGTGTGTTTTCTTTGCCATTTCATTTTTTTTTTTAAACTTTGTTTTTACTGCAGATTCAGAAAACATACACTCATTTGTTTCAACTGTTCCGCCATTTACGAATACCCTTCAGATATCATAAATTAAGCATCACACAGCCATTTAGCCCAACAACCGGAGGTCAATCAATCAATCAATCAAAGACATTTATAGAGCGCACTACCTACCCATAGGGTCTCAAGGCGCTTGGGGGGGGGGGGGGGGGAGGGGGGAGGGTGCCGCTACTGCTCGAACAGCCAGGTCTTGAGCTTCTTCCTGAAGGAGAGGTGGTCTTGGGTCAGGCGCAGGTTGGCCGGGAGGGAGTTCCAGGTCTTGGCGGCCAGGTAGGAGAAGGACCTTCCTCCTGTAGTGGCTCTGCGGATGCGTGGGACGGCGGCGAGGGCGTGGCTGGCAGATCGGAGGTGGCGTTTGGGAGCGTAGAAGTTGATGCGGTTGTTGAGGTAGCTCGGGCCTTGATCGTGGAGAGCTTTGTGTGCGTGGGTAAGGAGGCGGAAGGTGATTCTCTTGTTGACCGGGAGCCAGTGCAGGTCTCTTAGGTGTCCGGAGATGTGGCTGTGTCGTGGGATGTCGAGGATGAGTCTGGCTGAGGCGTTCTGGATGCGCTGAAGTCTCTTCTGGATCTTGGCGGTGGTTCCGGCGTAGAGTGCGTTGCCGTAGTCCAGTCGGCTGGTGACGAGGGCCTGGGTGACGGTCTTCCTGGTCTCTGTGGGGATCCACCAGAAGATCTTCCGAAGCATGCGCAGGATGTTGAAGCACGACGAGGAGACGGCGTTGACTTGCCTGGTCATGGAGAGGGAGGAGTCCAGGATGAAACCCAGGTTGCGTGCGTGGTCCGTCGGTTTGGGTGCGGTGCCCAGGGCGGAGGGCCACCAGGAGTCGTCCCAGGCAGAGGGCGAGGAGCCCAGGATGAGGTCGGGCGGCGATAGCTAGAAATTGCTAAACGTGGATCAGTACAAGAGAAACAAGGACACCTGCTTGACAGGAAAATCCAGTATCCGCTTATCTATTACCCCTTCCCCTAACCCCAACAAAGGACCTGTCCCATAACTCAGATGGCGAGTAATAGCTGTTGCCACCAGTATAACTAGGCGGCCCACCTCCCACCGTCTAACCCCTTCAAGGAAGCATCGTATACAAGCAAACACAGTGTACCATCTCCTAATTTGGGACATACTTGACCAATCGTACTACACAAACTCAACACACGCAACTCACAATGGCCATTTCCTCCTATACCAACAGTAGGACCCCTAACCACCCCACCCATACCTTCCCCCCAACCGCTACTGGTGTGGGCTTGGTTCATTGACGTCGAATACTAAAGGAAGAAACCCATAGGATCCATACTCATCTATTCGTGTATCCCATGGAACTACATTCAGGACCCTCCCACCTTAGTCCCCTTCCTGTGTCTGATTGTCACTGAACATATGCACTAGTCCCTCCCATGCCCGTGCCATCTCGAAACTCTTCTCATTAGCTGTGCGGGCGGCCTGTCGAAGTCTAACCGCCCCTTCACTACGGGCCCACTTAAGGAATTTGCTCGCCCACCTTCTACTAGACGGACCTTCTTTCAATTTCCAATGCCAGGTTATCTCCCTCTGGGCGAGTATGAGACCTAGATCAATGAATTTACTAGTGATTTTGGTGTGTTTCGTATGAGGAAACCAGAGCAGCAGACAAGTCGCAATGTCATAATTTAACTGCCGATCGGTAGCTTCGGCAAGGAGCGCCCCCATTTCAGATCAATAGAGTCCGAGTTTCAGACAATCCCACAACATGTGATCAAGTTCCACATCAGGCAGCAAGCATCTAGGGCATGCCGCATCCTGCACCTGGAAGTATTTCCGGATTTTCCCGGGGGTAAGGTAAGCTTTGTGCACTATAAAGAAGTATACTTGCTGAAATCGAGTATTTCTACACCCCTTCCACGTCCTCCGCAGGATATGATCCCATGTTGCGTCCGGAATGGGCTTCCCCACACTCGTCTCCCATTTTTGTTTGAGAGCCGTAAGCGGTTCCAAACCCTCGTGTAACATTCAGGAGTGTAGGCAAGTGACCGCTTTAAACGTACCTGCCGTCATCACCACATATTGGCAAGCCATTGTGGTCTTGGGTTCAGACTGCCCAGTCTTCCAATGCTTCCGGATCGCCTTCGTTATGGCCATGTGCAGGAGGAAACTCCCGTCAGAGAGGCCAAATTGATCCTGCACCGTTCGAAAGGGTAACAACTCGCCATCAGCATAGAGGTCGCCTATTACTTGAAGCCCCATCTCTTCCCATTCCAGGAGCGGGGACCAGTCCCCTCCGTGTGGCAATGCCGTCAACATTCCCAGAGGGATTTCGGGTGCGTATGGGTGCGCCACTCCCGCCCTCTTGTGGCTCTTATTCCAGCACAACCGCAGGGTTTTCTCCTCTAGGGTCAAGTCCCGTACCTCAAGCCGTTGCTGCATAATGATATACGAGAGGACATGCCTCTGTATCGGCGTTCCACGGGTCTGTTCCAGGCCCCTAAATTCTCGGGCAACATTCTGTGTAAGGATCTGCAGCTGCGCCGCGAGATAATAAAGTTCGAAGTTAGGGACCGCCAGTCCCCCTTCCGATTTTGGTCTCAGCAGCGTGTCCAGTGCTACTCGTCGCCTCCCATGACCCCATAAAAAGTCAATGGTAAGCGTACGTAACTATCGGAAAAACCGTGGAGGTATCCATACTGGCAACGTGCGGAAGTAGTAGAGCAAGCGGGGCAAAGCTACCATTTTAAGCAGCGCTACTCTGCCTACCACTGAAAGGGTAAGGGTTGCCCAAAACGCCATTCAGCCTCTTAGGGCTCTTATACAGCATCCTATGTTCCCCTCCAGCATGTCATCAACACTGTGATAGATCCGGACTCCCAGATAGGTGAAGCACGATCGTTCCCAGATCAAACCCGCGGCTAGTTGCGGCTGGGGCATATCCGCCCTCAGAGGAAAAATGCATGTTTTACTCCAATTAACTCTAAGGCCTGACAGCTTCCCAAATGCCAAGAGCATGTCCACCGCCCCTTGCAATGCTTCTGTCGCGTCCTCCAAGAACAGCAGCAGATCATCTGCATATAATGAAATGTAGTGCGGAAACCCACCACATACAAGGCCATTATACGCTACCCCCTTCCTAGCGTTGACCGCCAATGGCTCAATAGCCAACGCGAACAGCAGGGGCAAAAGGGAACACCCCTGTCTTGTCCCCCTCCGTACCGGATACTCTGACGATATCACTGAACCCAGTCGCACCCTAGCAGTTGCTAAGGAATACAAGACCGTTGTCCAGCGTCGAAATTGCACGCCTAAGCCGAATTTCTCCAATACTCTATCGAGGTACTCCCATTCAAGGCTATCAAACGCCTTTTCTATATCAACGGACAACATGGCGGGCATCATATCTATACCCAGGTCGCTCCCCAATACTCGTATGAGGCGGCGGATATTGGACGAGGTGTTCCTAGTTGGGATAAATCCTGCTTGATCCTCGTGGATTAAAGCAGTCATGTGGGGTAGCAACCTCGTAGCCAATATGCGGCTCAGTATTTTATAGTCCACCATCAACATAGATAGCGGTCTATAAGAGGTCACATCAGTACTCTCCCTTCCAGGTTTCAATAGGGGGACGACCAGTGCCTCCCTCATGGACTGTGGTAGGTGGCCCAGCTCCATCGCTTCATTATAGACCTCCAACAAGCGGGGCGCCAGGACATCAATGTATTGTACATAAAATTCTATAGGGAGCCCATCCACTCCCGGGGTCTTGTTACGGTCCATCTGCTTGATTGCTCCCCTAACCTCGGCCAATGTTATAGCTTGACCCAGTGTCTCGGCGTCTTCCTCATCTAACTGCGGTAGCTGAGCCCCTGCCAGGTATCCCTATATGTCCAGCGTGTCCGCAGCCAAGTGACTCTGGTAGAGTGTTGTGTAGTAGTTCAAGAAGCGCGAGAGGATCGCAGACTGGGAATAGACTACTTCTCCCGTCTCTGCACGTACACTCAAAACCGGACAGTCCCCCAACCTCGGGTTCGCTAGTCTCGCCAGAAGCGTGCCCACCTTGTCCCCCTCAGCATGGACCTTCATCAGGTATTGTCTATAATCAAAGCTCCGCAATCTTTCTGTTTCCGCCGCCACTAATTCCTTAGCCGCTAGGAGTCGCTCTTGCAGTTCCCTCTGTTCTGGCCTCTGCTTCTCTATCTCCCACAGTGCCTCCTCTGCCTTATTAACATCAGCCAGTACTACCTTTCTTTCCCCCGAGTGTTTACTGATGCACAGCCCTCTCACCACTACCTTAAACGCGTCCCTTTCAATTCCTCTAGTAGAAGCCGACTCTCCATTGACTGTGAAATAGTGCTCGATGCCGTCTCGAACTTCGGATCGAAAGACCTGATCTTCCAGGGTGTCTGGGCGCAATCGCCAAGTGGGGATCGCGGCCCTCTCACTCTGCCACCGAAAGGACACCAGCTGAGGTTTATGATCCGAGATAGTTCTAGCCAAGTACTCAGAGTGCGTTGCAATAGATGCCAAGGAATGGCTACACACAACAGCGTCAATTCTAACATGCAGTTCATGGAGCGCGGAGAAGAAAGAATAATCCCTATCCTCGGGGTGGTGCCCCCTTCCAGAAATCAGTCAACCCCCATCTATCTTGCCACTCAACCCTTTGCTTCGCAATCCTGCGGACCTGGGAGTCAACCAGTGGTGGGTGTGACCTATCCAATATTGTATCAGTGATCGAATTAAAGTCCCTTCCCAGTATCACCTGACCTGCCAGAAAATGTGCCAGTGCCCCCGAGAGTCTGTCAAAAAATCGGGGTTTATCTGTGTTCAGGGCATAAATACTGCATAATACCACATCCTTTCCATACAATCTCCCCTCAACCGCCACATATCTGCCCTCCGGATCAATAACACTGTTTTCAGCTTGAAAAGGAATCCCCGCACTCACCCATACCAAGACACCCCTGGCAAACGCAGAGTAGGTAGTGCCAAACACCTGGCCCCGCCACCGTTTCTGTAATGCAACACACTCCCGTCTGTCAAGGTGGGTCTCTTGAAGCAACGCTATCTGGGCTCCACGGCGTACCAAATATGCATGTACCTTATGGCGCCTGGACATAGTATGCAGTCCACGTACGTTCCATGTAATACATTTCAATTCAGGTAATGTCCCCCATTAGAGTATTCCCTCAGTATCTCCTCCTCCAAGTTTCTCCCGCCCACACCAGAGCCACGGAACCCTGAACATTCAACTCCCCAAATAACACCCCTGATCCCCCCCAGAACAGGACCCAATAGTACTATATCAGTCCCCATCCAAACTTCCTCAACAAAGCACACAACACTATCCTGCAGTAGTCACCACAGGCTGCCTTAAGGGCAATGGGAAGGTGGTCCAGCCCTGACAGGCGGCAGCCCTCGACCCAGCCCCCAGCCCTATAATCCCTGGCAACAATAAGGCACAGTTATAATGTTCAGAAGTGTTACCAGAGGCTTCTGCACCATCAGGTTCAGTTCTCCAGCAGTGACCCTCACGGAGGGCGGAGCAACCTACAGATCATCGGCCGTCCTGGGTGTCACCTCTGGACCCCTGGTGCCGAGAGCTCAGCGCCCGAGTGTCTCTTGTCGTCATTGGAATCCGTTCCTTTAGTCGAGTCCTCTTTCTGCGATCTCGTTATCGCCGCCGTTGCTGCCAGGGCCCCTTGCTTGTCAGCCGCTAGTTGTGTTAGCAGTGAAGCTTGGTGAGTCTTGTTTTTCTTGCGGAGACGTTGTGATTGGCGCATCCACTGCGGTTTGGGCTGTCCTCTGTCTCCTTTGCCTCTGCGGTCTGTACCTGCTCTGTATGATTCGAGCCAGGACCAAGCGTCTTCGGGTGACGTGAAAAACTGTGTCAAACCATCCATGATCACTCTCAATTTGGCTGGGAACAGCAGCGAATATTGAATCCCCTCATCTCTGAGCTCTTTTTTGATGGTTAAGTACGAAGCCCTGCGTCTTTGTATCTCCTGGGTGTAGTCCGGGAAAATCGTAACCGCACAATTCTCTACCTGGAAAGGTCCCGCTGAGCGAGCATTCTGAATCAGCAGATCCCTATTCTTGTAATGAAGGACTCTGGCCACTACAGGTCGGGGAGGGCGGCTGGGCAAAGGCGGCTTGGCTGGAACCCTATGCGCTCTCTCGAGTGTAAAGAAGGAGGAGAGACCCTCCGGGGCAAAATGAGTCTGAAACCAGTTCTCCAAATAGGCTATCATGTCTGTTCCCTCAATTTTATTGGGTAGGCCTACCACCCACAGGTTGTTACGTCGATTACGACTTTCAGAGTCTTCGGCCTTTTTCTCTAGTGTCGCCAAGCGCTTCAACGAATCCTCCAGCTTGCGTTCCACAGTTACCACCGCCGGTTTCAAGTCTTGAATTGTAATTGTAATTGTAACGGTATTTGTAGAGCGCGATTGCTGCCCGTGGGCGTCCAAGCGCTGAGCTGACCAGAAAGTGACGGAGGAGGTGCTATGGTACAGTGGGTTTGTCAAACAACCATGTTTTTAAGTTTTTGCGAAATGAGAGAAGATTTGAGTTGGACCGGAGTGAGAGGGGAAGGTCGTTCCAGAGCCTAGCGGTGTTCAGCGAGAACATTCTTCCCCCTGCTCTGGCTCGCTTGACTCTGGGAATGACGGCAAGGAAGGCCTCCTTTGATCGTAGGTTCCTGTTGGGATGATAGGGGGTGACAAGATTTCTGTTGATCGCTGGGCTTGTGTTCCAGAAGGTGCGGTGCGCCAGGCACAATGCTTTGAAGGCTATCCTCTGCCTCACTGGCAACCAGTGGAGAATTTTTAGAGCAGGTTTAGCAGACTGAGTGCGCGGGATTTCTAGCAAGGAACGAGCTGCACAGTTTTGGACAATCTGTAGTTTTCGAAGTGTAAACTCAGGTGCCCCCATGTATAGGGCATTATTCGAGTCCAGGCAAGACTGGATTAGCCCTTGGACCGCAATCTTTTTGGTTTCTAGCGGCAGCAGCGGAAGAACCTTCCTCAAGGTTCTTAGAAGGCCGAAGCATGTGGCCGATAGTTTTGTGGCCTGGGTGGAGAAGGTGAGTTTGTTATCCAACCACACTCCCAGGCTCTTCACGCTTTCCTTTGGGGTGGGGGGGGACCCAGTGCATTGGGCCACAGGGAGGTGAATGGGACTGGAGAGGGTGGGCCTAGGAGCATGAGCTCCGTCTTATCACCATTTAATTTAAGGGAGGAGTTGGTCATCCAGCCCTTTATGTCCTCTAGGCAGTGTAGCAGATCGGCTGGGGAGCACTTGCTGTTCTCGGTGGCCAACGAGACCACCAGCTGGGTGTCGTCGGCGTATGACACGATTTTGATGCCATGCGGTTCGACAACACTTGCCAGCGGCCTCATGTAGATGTTAAACAGCACAGGGCTCAGGGAGGAGCCCTGTGGTACTCCGCAGCTCAGGGGTTTGCTGGAGGATACTGTTACACCGTCGAAGATCTGGAACGACCTCCCAGACAGAAAGGATTCAAACCACCTTAAAGCGTCACCTGAAACTCCGATGTTATGGAGACGGTCCAGCAGGGTGGAATAGCTGACCGTATCGAATGCGGCACTTAGATCAAGGAGGATCACTGCCACTGATCCTCCCTGGTCCAGAATCCTTCTAGTATCTTCGGTGACTGCTAATAAGGCGGTTTCTGTCCCGTGTTGTGGTCTAAAACCTGTCTGGGATGTGTGTAACAGCGAGTGATCCTCCAGGAACTGCACCAATTGTGCATTTATGTGCTTCTCTAGCACCTTGCTCGTCCAAGGAAGGAGTGAGATGGGACGGTAATTTGACAGGTCGTTAGGGTCTAGGCTAGGTTTCTTTAGCAGTGCCCGTACCATGGCCTGCTTCCAAGCTGTAGGAACAGAGCATGCAGAGATGGACGAGTTCAAGAGATCCAAGATTACAGGCAAGGTGGCTTTGCTTGCCTGCATCAGGGTGTCTGGCGGGGCTGGGTCACGGGGAGATCCTGACTTGACCGCACGGGCCACTTTGCTTAAAGTGTCGAGGTCGAGGGGGAGAAAGTGCTCGAGCGACGGCTGGCCTGGACGGGGAAGTGGTCTGAGGAGAGGTGGTTTGAACACTTCCGGGGGAGTGGCTACAGGTGGGAAGGTGGAATAGATTTTTAAAACTTTATTATGGAAAAAATCTGCAAGCTCGTTGCATTGCTCCTGGGATTTGATGGGGGGGGGGAGCTGTGGTGGCGCTAGAGCATTGTTTTATGATTTGGAAGATTTCCTTGGGTTTAGACTTCGCTTCCATTATTTTCTCAGAAAAATAGGTAGCCTGGGCTGCTCTGATCCCTTCTTTATATACCTTGATGGCCTCTTTATAAGAGGTCTTCTTTTCTGGGGGGAAATCTAGGCGCCAGGCTCTCTCTCTTTGTCTGCAAGTGCGTTTAAGCTGTTTTAGAGAGTCAGAAAACCAGGGGGCAGATTTATGAAGTCTCTTGGAGGAGGATTTACGCATCGGTAGAGTGGAGTCTAATGCGCGGGTGATCCAGTCTCTGTAGATGTCATTTCCCACATTAGGATCCGGACAGGGTGAGGGACGAGCGGAATCCAGTTGGTGCAGCCAGGATTCCAACTGGAGTTTTGACCAGTTCCTCCTGATGGTCACTTGGGGGGGTGCTTGGGGATTTTTATGAGTGGCCCACGAGAAAGGGACCAGAAAGTGGTCTGACCACGGAAGGGGAATGGGTTGATCAACAGTTAGGTCCAGGCAGTTACTGAAAATGGGGTCTAGCAAGTTGCCTTTTTCATGGGTCGGAGCCGCCACCAGCTGGGTGAGTTGGAGGGCCTCCAGGTCTTCTAGTAAATCCTGTGCGATGTGATCAGCAGGGGAATTAAAATGAAGATTGAGGTCCCCCAAAATCGTGTGGTTGGCTGAAGTGAGGGTTCTTTCCGCAATGATTTCTGGCAGGGACCTGTGGAACAGTTTTACAGGTTCCGGGGGGCGATAAATCAGGGTCCCTGAGAAGAAGTTGTTTGCATCGAACTCTAAGCGGAAAGCTGCGCTTTCACAATCAGGGATAGTGTCTGCCGAGAAGCGGCATTGGTACTGGTTTTTCAGAATGATCGCCAGACCTCCGCCTCTGCCGACCGGTCTATCCACTCTGAGAATGTGATAACCTACGGGTATTGCTCGCACCACGTCTGAATCGGAGTGGGCAGTGAGCCATGTTTCTGTCAGGAAGATTGCATCAGGTTTTTTCTCCTCGAGCAATATGGCAATCTCCGTATGGTGTTTCGGTAGAGAGCGGCAGTTTAGTGCAAACATATGGAATACTTGTGCCTTGACCGACGGAGTTTTGCGGAAGAGGTGCTTGCATCCCTGACATGAGCCGGGTAGTTCGGTGGGGGCATATATACGAGGGCATTGGGGAGTACAATTCCTACCTATTTTGTGTAGGGCCGCCGAGCTATAGGTCCTGCTATGGGCGAGGAAGGGGCCAGGGGTTGTGGCCCTGGGTCCCGGCTGGTCGCGGACGGGTGCAGACGGGCTTGCCTTAGGCGCTCCCGCTGCGCTCGTCCGCTGCGCTTCCTGTAGATGCACATTTGTAGGGCGAAGGGGCGTGGCCTCTAGTGGGCGTGTCCGGCGAGCGCGCCTGCTCTAATGGCGGCCGCTTTGTTGTTGTAAGTAGCGCTACAGCGTATGCACCGCTGAGTGCTTCAGGGGGTATTTGGCAATTCAATTTTGTTTAAAAGCACAGATTTAACAAGTGACACCACACAAAGGTTTAAAACTTGGATTAGCCAAGTGTTCTTCGTTCAGTACCTCCAGCTCCCGGCTTCCGCCTCAGGACTGGGTCAGCTGATCGGTCGTTGCGCTGTGGAGCAGCGTTTATATAGTCATGGGGGCGTGGCCTCTAGTGGGCGTGTCCGTCGAGCGCGCCTGCTCTAATGGCGGCCGCTTTGTTGTTGTAAGTAGCGCTACAGCGTATGCACCGCTGAGTGCTTCAGGGGGTATTTGGCAATTCAATTTTGTTTAAAAGCACAGATTTAACAAGTGACACCACACAAAGGTTTAAAACTTGGATTAGCCAAGTGTTCTTCGTTCAGTACCTCCAGCTCCCGGCTTCCGCCTCAGGACTGGGTCAGCTGATCGGTCGTTGCGCTGTGGAGCAGCGTTTATATAGTCAAGGGGTGAATGACCGCTTCAGTCTCTTTGACCCTATCGGCTAACTTTGAGTGGTCCGCTCTCAAGAGTCCCAGCCCCGTCGCGACTTGTGTTATGTCATGATGGAGGGAGTCCTTCGTCGCCGCTATGGCGTCCAGGATTTGGTCTAGGCGTTTATGCAGTCTCTGCTCCGATAGCGATCCCTCAGTACCATCCCAGTCACCTCGGGCGCCCTCGTGCTCCACAATGTCTACTGTCCTGCCTTTGGGTTTCATCTTAAGTGGAGCAGTAATCTATTGCTCTGTAAACGGACCTCGTTCTGTGCAATAGGATCTCCGTCAAAGTCCGCGCAGGTTGACGTTTGGGTCTTGCGCAACTAATTAGGCCTTCAAGTCACTCAGCGAAGCGTAGCCTAGGCCTGCGGCATTGCAGATGTTACACGTACAGGAATAGACACCGTCTGTCCTCCCACTATAATTCACATCTAATGTCAGCGTGTCTCCAGATGCGCTGGTTTCTCTTCGCTCCCTTTAGTGGTGTCGTAGGCCCCAGCTCTCCACCTATTGGCTCGTACACCGCTAGCCACCGTTTCTCTTCTGATGTATTCTTTGCAATAGCCCCTCCAAAGTATACGGGTTTCCGGGCAAGCATCTGGTGACATCCACACTTCTGAGCACCCCTCACTGCTCACCTACCAACAGGCAATAGAGCTCCCTCCTCCAGGGTACACCTGCTCTTGATCTAACTGCGCCGCCCAGGGGGCTATGTAACAGATTATGGTATAGTCAAAGTGCACACAACCCACTCAGGGTGGAGCCATCAATGGGCGATAGAGGTAGGCCTTATAAATACGCATCATGAAGCAGCCTGCACTCTGTGCTCGCATCAATAATCAGGCTGGGCGTGATGACCTCCTGGCAGTCCATTCATCCCCTCCGGGCGTCACTGTAATAACGCCCGCAATTATGCCTCCACGCTCTCTGCCCGTGCGGGGCCGCAGGCCTGCTTCTGCCCCCACTTCCGTAGTATCGGGCGCAGGCCCACACCACCACACTCACCAGGGCCGCAGGGGGGAGACATCCTCTAGCCCCACGTCGTCCAGGCCGTGTCCTCCTTCCCGCTCCGTGCACCGCGAGGCTCCGTAGGCAGTTGGGACCCCCAGGTGTTCCACCGACCGACGTAGCACAGTCACCGCTCCGCTCTGTGCACCAGCCCTTCACGGACTTCAGGCTTCCACCATCCGGGAGCCGCATGGATGTCGCACCTCACTCCGCAGCATCGGCAGGCTCCACCGATCAGTAAGCCACCTCCCAGCCGCAGCTCCATTCGTGGTGGGTACCCGTCCCGGACCTCCCATCAGCCGCCATCTTAGCGCACCTGGCAGGGCTCCCCTCTCCGTACCAAGGCCACTCACGACGTGGCCCCACACCAGGTCCGCCATTCAACCCGCCAGGGCCGCCGGCAGCGCTCCGCTCCGCCCCCACTGCGTCCTCTTGTCCGATCCTCCGAGGGGTTTTGCCGCGGATTTCAGAGCGCTGGGCGGACTGGTCTATCAATGGCCACCGCCATTTTGTTGCTCGCCTCTCAGCTCCTCCGATGCTCCAAACGACCTCCTCGTCACCACGGAGTCCCCGATTGCAGCTCTGACGGTCACTGAAGCAACCCCAGGCATTCCGACGTATGATCAGGTACTGTGAGCCTAATTCAGGATGTTTAAACAGGATAACAGCCGGGATCTGGCGCGGAGCTATCAGCTCACGCCGCCTCTCCCATCGGCGCCTTAGCCACGCCCCCTTCTTTGCCATTTCATGACCTATTAATTATTCATGATATTCTTTTTTGCCCACATGATGTGAACCAGACAGATTATCATTTGAATGCACCCTATGTATCAACTTGTGTGTTGTTTTCTGTATCTTACTCGCTTATTTTGTATTTTTTTTTGTATGCCCCTTTAATCCTTAATAAAAATGATTTGAAATAAAAAAAAGTGAGGCAAAATCAGATACAATCTATAATTCTACACTCAAAGATAAAAACAAATGAAGCAAACTATCATCATATCGTCAGGCTCTCAAGTCCACTCGTAGACACATTTTTCCTTCTGATCCTCGTTTGGGCACTACAACCACTGGGGACACCCATGGAGTTGGTGCAGATGATTTCTCAATGATATCCACCATGAGTAGATCCAGTAATTCATCCTCTACTACTTTTTGAGATAAAATTGAACTTTCTGGTGATGTTGAGCCAAGGGTGGCACTTGTTCATTAATGTGTAGGTGAACGTTAAAGTGAGCCATTCTTCCCAGGACCCCTGAAAAGTTTTGGAAACTGGTTTATGTCTGGTTCATCAACTACCCAATACAGTATTTCCACAAATTTCAGGCATTCTGCAGTAGGCAGACTGAGGAGACAATCTGCTGCTTCAGGCCCATGAATGATGTGAATTTGAGCTTGTACAGTTCTGATCTTGTAGGTGCGGGGCATTTGAAATTTTCCAAGGCATAGTAATGGTTCTTTAGACCCCCGCCGCTGCTCCCCTGCGGCCTGGCCCTGTTCCTCGTACCCGATCCCCATTCGCCGCCCCGCTCCCGCCTCCCAGCTGCTCCTCCCTCCTCCCGCCTCCCCCACTCTCCATTTATGGCAGAGTCCGCGCGGGCGCGCAGCTTTCATGCGCAGCGGGTGCGCCGATTGTGCGCCAAAGGCAAGCCCGTCTGCGCCCGTCCGCGCCTGGACCGCGCCCAGCGCCAGAACCCCTGGCCCCCGCAGATGCCAGCCCACCCGCCGGACTTACGACGCCGCCACCCTCAATGCACTCAACACAGGCCGGATCCCCGGCTGCCACCGAGCTACTCCAAGACGCACCCACGGACCCTTCACCTGCCAATCCTGCAAGTTCTCCTGCATCCGGACCTGCACCGCACCCGCCAAGCCGAGCACCAGCAGCAACCACCTGAAGTGCATCCTGCTCAACACCCGCTCCATCCACAGACACGCCGTTGAACTCTGGAACCTGCTCGACATCACATCTCCAGACGTCGCCTTCCTCACGGAAACCTGGATGAACGCCTCCTCAGCGCCCGACATCGCCATCGCCATCCTGGACGGATACAAGATCACCCGGAGGGACCGCATCAACCAGACAGGAGGAGGCATCGCCATCGTCCACAAGAACACCATCCGCATCACGACCAACTCCGACGACACCCTCACAGCCGCCGAACATCTTCACTTCCAGATACACACCGACCCCAAGACCACACTCAGAGGCACCCTCATCTACAGACCCCCAGGACCCCGCACACAATTCAGCGAAGACATCGCAGACTTCATCAGCCCACACGCTCTTCCCTCCGCTGACTACATCCTCCTAGGGAACCTCAACTTCCACCTAGAGAACAACAACGACAACAACACCACCACCCTGCTGGACAACCTCGCCAACCTCGGACTCAAGCAACTAGTGAACACCCCCACCCACTACGCCGGACACACGCTTGAGCCAGTCTTTTCCTCCAGCAAGTACATCTCCTTCAGCCACTCCACCGGACTCCACTGGACAGACCACAGCTGCGTCAATTTCACATTCAGAAGGACCACGACTCACCACCACCCGCAACAGGTTCCCCGCAGGAGCTGGAACAGGATCACCACCGACCAGCTCACCACATCACTGAGCCAGAACCCTCCCGCCAGCTCGACGGACCCCAACCAAGCAGCCAACAACCTCACACAGTGGATCACCAACTGCGCTGACGACCTCGCACCTCTGTAAAACCATCCCAGCAGGCCCGGCAGCAAGAAAGCCTCCTGGTTCAACGACGACCTCAAGAACTCCAAAAAGAACTGCCGCACCGCCAAGAACGCCTGGCGAAAAAACCCGACTACAGACAACATGACCGCCCTCAAGCACGCAACCCGTAAACACCACCAGCTGATCCACACCACCAAGAAGACAGCATTCAAGGAACGACTAGACAACAACGCACACAACAGCAAGAAACTCTTCAGCATCGTGAAAGAGCTCTCCAACCCCAGCGCCGGAAACAACGACATCACTCCCTCACAAGACCTCTGCGACTCACTCGCCTCGTTCTTCCACAGCAAGATCGCCGACATACACAACAGCTTCGGCGCACAGACCACGCACCCAACCACTGAACCGACGCCCCCACCACCACCCTCCGCGCCTGGACCCCGGTCAGCACCAAAGACACCATACACACGATGAACACCATCCACTCCAGATCACCAACCGACCCATGCCCCCACAACGTCTTCAACAAGGCCGACTCCGTCATCGCACCCCAACTCCGGGACATTATCAACTGCTCCTTCAACACCGCCACCTTCCCGGAGAGCTGGAAGCATGCCGAACTCAGCGCCCTCCTGAAGAAGCCATCAGCAGACCCCACCGACCTCAAGAACTACCGCCCCATCTCGCTCCTCCCGTTTCCTGCCAAAGTCATCGAGAAGACCGTTAACAGACAGCTTGCCGCCTTCCTCGAGACAAACGAATCCCTCGACCACTCGCAGTCCGGCTTCCGAGCCAACCACAGCACCGAAACCGCCCTCATCGCAGCCACTGACGACATCTGAGCCCTGCTCGACAACGGGGAAACAGCGGCCCTCATCCTCCTGGACCTCTCCGCAGCGTTCGATACTGTCTGCCACCGCACCCTAGTGCAGCACCTCAGCAACGTCGAAATCCAAGAGAAGGCACTAGAGTGGATCATCTCATTCCTCACCGGGAGAACCCAGAGAGTCCGCCTCCCCCCGTTCAGATCAGAGGCCACCGAAGTCATCTGCGGCGTACCACAAGGATCATCACTCAGCCCCACCCTCTTCAACGTCTACATGAGCCCCCTCGCAGCCATCGCACGCCAACACAACCTCAACATCATCTCCTACGCCGACGACACCCAGCTGATCCTCTCCCTCACCAAAGACCCAGCCACCGCCAGACCCAACCTACACGAAGGGATGAAAGACGTAGCCGAGTGGATGACAAACAGCCGCCTGAAACTGAACTCGGACAAGACGGAGGTCCTCATCCTTGGATCATCACCCTCTGCCTGGGACGACTCCTGGTGGCCCCCTGCCCTGGGCAGTGCACCCAAACCAACGGACCGCGCACGCAACCTGGGCTTCATCCTGGACTCCTCCCTTTCGATGACCAGACAAGTCAACGCCGTCTCATCATCATGTTTCAACATCCTACGCATGCTCCGAAAGATCTTCCGATGGATCCCCATAGAAACAAGGAAGTCGGTCACCCAGGCACTCGTCACCAGCCGACTGGACTACGGAAACACCCTCTACACCGGAACCACAGCCAAACTACAAAAAGACTCCAACGCATCCAGAACGCCTCCGCACGACTCATCCTGGACATCCCCCGACACAGCCACATCTCCGGACACCTGAGAGACCTGCACTGGCTCTCGGTCAGCAAGAGAATCACGTTCCGACTCCTCACCCACGCACACAAGGCCCTCCACGACCTGGGCCCCAGGTACCTCAACAACCGCCTGACCTTCTACACTCCCACCCGCCAGCTACGATCGACCAGCCACGCCATCGCCACTGTTCCACGCATTCTAAGAGCCACCATGGGAGGAAGATACTTCTCCTACCTGGCAGCCAAGACTTGGAACTCCCTCCCCATCCACCTCCGCCTGACCCAAGACCACCTCTCCTTCAGGAAGCAACTCAAGACCTGGCTATTCGAGCAGTAGCAGACTCCCAGAGGTGTGGGCACAGGTGCATGAGCCCTGTGCCCCTACAGTACCCAGGGCCATTCCCGGGCACTGTAAGTGCTGTGCTGCTATTCAGAGTATATGGTGCTGGGAGGTTGTCACTACGAACTCCACAGCACCTTGATGGCTTCACTGAAGACGGAGAAGTTTGGTATCAAACTTCTCAGTACATTAAACCCACACTGATGCCAGTGTGGGATTTAATGCAAAATGCACGACAGAGGGCAACTTAGAGCTGTCCCCTAATCCTAACCTACAATCCACGTCTTGTCTGGGAGGCTGCCTGTTAGATCTGGGGGTCTCTAATTGGCAGAGGTAAGTACCTTAGACCAAGTAGGGACCCTTGCTTCTAGTCAGGGTGAAGAAGTACACAAAGTAGATAACCCCTGCTCACCCTCTAGGTAGCTTGGCTTGATCAGATAGGCTTATACCCTAGGCAATGTGTATAATAAATGCACTTAACACAAACAATGATCCCCCATCCACCACAAACTGAGACCACACAGGTAAGTATATTTATAAAAATATAGCTTTATCTATTTGCAGCAATTAAAAATCAACAATGCACAATGGTTGCTTCTTTGAAGAAAGGTTGCACTTAATCTTGATGGTTGCGCTTGTAATTAGGAAGTTCTTATGTAAAAATCAGTCTCAAGTCTCTTAGATCAGTGGTAAATAATAATGCTACTGACTTATTTCAAATTAGCTCTTAAAACGAGTGATGAAATCAATGCCAGCGTGTAATTCACTAAACTGATGAGCCCTTCAATTCCCTGGGCCCGAGCAAGGCAAACGCGTGCCTCGCTGTTGGTTAATCAGGCACCACTGTGCCAAACAGAACAGACTCTCTCCCCGCCTCGGCCGGTCCCAGCAGCCCTCCTCCCGCTCTCAGATCCTCGGGGAGCGGCGGGGAGCTAACTCGGCGATCCTGCGCAGGGACAGCAGGCCAGGGGCAGAGAGTACTCACGTCGCTCCCTCAGCGAGGTCGGGTCAGTCTTCCCCGGCTTCGGCGGCTTCCTCAGAGGTCCCGGGTATGGGGACCAATCGCTGCGCGGCTCGGTAGACGAGCCCCTCGATGACGACGCACAGCTTCCAGGAATATGCCACTCACAGCACGGCTCCTGGACCAGGCCCCTGTGACGTGTGGCACTTGCAGGGCGACTCAGCCAATCAGAGCGCGGCTCTCGGGGCAGGCCTACGGCAAAGGCCAATCAGAGCGCGGCTCTTCTCATGGCTCGGCCAATCAGGTCGCGGCCTCTTCTTGTTCTTCTCCGCAGCTCTTGGGAACCACTCGGATCAGTTTCAGGCCCCTGGGCCGCGGCGGTGAATTGCGGGCAGATGAATTTAACGTGCCCAGGGACAGAAGGGCGATCTGAGTATCGCGAATCCTCAATAAGGATTCCTTTGTCCTGGGGATGCCTTCGGGCTCACTGCCACCACTTCCCACGTGCCGATGAGCACGTCGATACCACGGCACAGCAGCAGGTGGGCAGGCGATGCTCAGCGCGGCACTCTCAAGCCAAACAGAGGGCAGCCAGCGCTCCACACGGGCAGATGATCGACGGTCTAGGCAAACAGCTCACGTTCTCTGCAGCACACAGCAGAGCTTTGCAGTCTTTGGTAACCTTTCTGTCCCTGAGTTACTAAACAGGAGGCCAGCTCTTCTCAGGCCCTTGGAGATCCAGTTAAAAGACACAGCACACAGCAAAGTCTTTGTAGGTCAAGCAGGCAGGGTCATAGCACACATCAAAGTCCCTCCTCTCCTCAGCTTCAGTGGGTCAGCAGAACAGGTCAGCCCTTAGAGCACACAGCAAGGCAATCTTCCTTCAGTTCTCCAGCAGTCCTTCTTCCAGCAGAGGTTCCTCTTGATTGTGGAATCTGATTTTCTGTTGTCAGGGGTCCTTCTCTTATACCCCAAAAAGTCTTTGAATTCTTTGTGCAAGTGGGCCCTGAGCCCGGTCTAAACCAGTTCTGGGTGTTGCTGGAGCCCTTGGGCTTCCTGGCTTCCTTCTTTCTTTCAATATCAGGGACAGAGGTGACAGTCGCCCAGCGGGAGGTGGGGCCAGCATTGTGGTCAGGCAGGCACAGCCCTAGTCACTCCCAGGTGCTATCTCCTCCCACTTCCTTGGCAGCAGATGCAGCCTTTCATCCACGGGCTGACTCAGACAACCTCCTTGGGGCTCTGCAGCCCCTGTCACCCTCAAACCAGACAGTCAATCCACAAGCAGTCCCAGGCACACAGAAAGGTTAGACAAGAGAACAGCCACTTTCTAAAAGTACTATTCTCAAACACAGAATTTAAAAACAACCTTTCCTAAAAGATGTGTTATTAAATTCTGAGTTCAGGGATATCAATCACTTATGTCCCATCTTGTTCCTATGGGAAGATAGGCTGGTATCCATTGGGACCAGCCTCCCCCATGTTAATCTATGGAGAAAGATAACCTTGCAGCAGTGAGCACACAAAATGGTTGCTGCACACTACAAGAGCATGTTACCTGCACTAGTACATGCTCTGCCTTACCCATACACTGCACCCTGCCCAGGGGGGTACCTTGAGCCTTCCATAGGGGTGACTGATGTGCACAGACAGGGAAGGGTTAGGCCCAGCCAGTGGGGACACTGGCCAGGCGGACATGGCAGTCCACTGACTGCACACAGGCACTGCGCTGGCAGGCCTGAGACACCATTTTAGGGCTACTTATGTGGGTGGCGCAATCTGTGCTGCAGGCCCACTAGTAGCATCTGTCATCACCAGCCCTGGCACACACAGTGCACTTTACTAGGGACTTCATGGTGATACAAATATGCCAATCAGGTTTACCCAATCAATATGACAATTTACATAGGGAGCACTTACACTCTGGCACTGATCAGCAGTGGCAAAGTGCCCAAAGCATCTAAACCAGCAAAAACGAAATCCAGCACAGCATCAAAAATACAGGCGGCAGAGGCAAAAAGATGGGGGAAAACCACGCCAAGGGTGTCAGGTCTAACACGTGTCCCCTCCAGCTGAAAGTGGGAAGAACTACCCAACCTCTTGGGAGTCCTCATCACTAAGGCGGAAGAATCTGGACAGACCTTCAGCATTGGCGTGTTCTGTACCAGGGCGGTGCTCCACCGTAAAGTCCATCCCCTGTAGGGAAATGGACCACCTCAACAGTTTTGGATTCTAACTCCTCATCTGCATTAACCATCTGAGGGGCCTGTGGTCGGTCTGAACACGGAAGTGAGTCCCAAACAGGTAGGGCCTCAGCTTCTTCAGAGCCCAGACCACAGCGAAAGCTTCCCTTTCAATCGCACTCCATCTCTGTTCCCTGGGGAGTAGCCTCCTACTAATGAAAGCCACTGGTTGGTCTCCGCCCTCATCGTTGATTTGTGAGAGTACTGCTCCCACGCCTTGCTCTGAAGCGTCCGTTTGCACAATGAACTCACTGGAAAAGTCAGGTGCCTTAAGCACCGGTGCTGTGCACATGGCAGTTTTGAGGGCATCAAAAGCAGTTTGACAGGCCTCGGTCCAATTCACTTTCCTGGGCTGATTTCTAGATGTCAGTTCTGTCAAAGGGGCCACAATGGTGCCATAACCTTTGACAAACCGTCTGTAATACCCGGTGAGACCTAGAAAAGCTCTCACCTCAGTCTGGGTCTTGGGGGGTTCCCAAGCCAGAATGGTATCAATCTTTGCTTGTGGGGGCGCCACCTGGCCACTTCCCACCTGGTGTCCCAAGTACACCACTGATCCCTGCCCTATCTGGCACTTACTGGCCTTGATAGTGAGGCCTGCCTTCTGCAGAGCCTTCAGGACTTCGCAGAGGTGTGCGGGTGTTCCTCCCAAGTGGAGCTGAACACAGCAATGTCATCCAGGTATCCTGCGCTGAATTCCTCCAGCCCTGCTAATACCTGGTTGACCAGTCTCTGGAAGGTGGCAGGGGCATTTTTCAACCCAAAGGGCATGACACGAAAATGGAAGTGCTCCTCTGGTGTTGAAAATGCAGACCTTTCCTTGGCCCCCTCAGTTAAGGCAATCTGCCAGTACCTTGAAGTCAAATCAAAGGTGCTCAGGTACTGGGCAGCTCCCAACCGATCCACAAGCTCATCAGCTCTGGGGATGGGGTGCGCGTCAGTCTTGGTGACCGCATTGAGCCCACGGTAGTCCACGCAGAAACGGAGTTCTGGGGGGCCACCAGGCGTAGCAGCTTTCTTAGGCACTAAGACCACTGGGCTAGCCCAGGGGCTGCTGGAGGGCTCAATTACCCCTAGCGCCAACATCTTGGAAACTTCTTCCTTGATGCTAGCTCTGACCTTGTCAGCCACCCTGTAAAACTTCTGTTTCACAGGCAGACTATCTCCAGTGTCCACATCGTGGACGCACCAGTTGGTGACACCTGGGGTCAGGGAAAACAGGGGGGCGAACTGACTCAAGACTTGGAGACAGTCCTTCTGCTGCTCTGGGGTCAGGGTGGGTGAGAGTATCACACCATCCACTGACCCATCTTGCTCTTTTCTTGCCAGGAGGTCAGGGAGAGGATCACTATCCTCCTCCCCTCCAGCATCTGTAGCCATGAGCATAGTCACTTCAGACCTCTCAAAGTGGGGTTTGAGGCGGTTCACATGCAACACTCTCAGGGGCTGCCTGGGAGCCTTCAGGTTAACCAAGTAGGTAACCTTGCTCTTGCGCTCCACCACCTCATATGGCCCGGTCCACTTGTCACGGAGCGCACAAGGCTCCACCGCCGCCATCACCCACACTTTCTGACCAGGGTGGAACTCAACCAGAGAGGTGTTCTGGTAATACCATCTTTTCATTTCTTCCTGGCTAGCCTCCAGGTTCTCTTGAGCGAGCTTCCTGAAGCGCTTGGTCTGGTTGCGGATGGCCAGCACATAGCTGAACACATCCTGAGGGGTTTTCCCACTGGATTTCTCCCACCCCTCCTTCACCAGAGTGAGAGGCCCTCTGACAGGGTGGCCATACAGCAACTCAAAGGGACTGAACCCTAAGGATTTCTGAGGCACCTCCCTGTAGGCAAACAATAGGCATGGTAACAAGACATCCCACGTCTGCCTAATGGGCTCCTCTAGGCCCATAATCATGCCCTTCAGGGTGCGGTTGAATCTTTCAACCAACCCATTTCCTTGAGGGTGGTAAGGAGTGGTGAACTTATATGTCACCCCACACTCCTCCCACAGAGACTTCATGTACCTAGAGATGAAGTTTGTACCCCTGTCAGAGACCACCTCTCTGGGGAACCCCACACGGGAAAAGATCCCCATTAAGGCATGGCCCACCACGGGGGCTGTGACTGTCCTGGGAGGGACTGCTTCCGGGTACCGGGTGGCATGGTCAACCAAGACCAGGATAAACCTGTTGCCCAAGGCTGTCTTGGGGCCCAGGGGGCCCACGATGTCAATGCCCACCCGCTCAAAAGGGGTGCTCACCACAGGAAAGGGTTGGAGGGGTGCCACGCGCTTCCCTCCGCTCCTGCCACTGGCCTGACAAGTTTGGCAAGACTTACAAAAGGCAGCGACGTGCTTCTTCATCTGGGGCCAGTAGAAGTGGGTGACAAGCCTGTGATAGGTCTTGTCTTGCCCCAGATGTCCTGCGAGAGGCACGTCATGAGCCAGACCCAGTAGGAAGTTCCTGAAGCGCTCGGGTACCACCAGCACACGGGCTGCACCGGGCTCAGCGAACTTAGGCTCACTATAAAATAAGTAATCCTCCGAGTAAATCAAATGTTCCTTGGACCCCAGGCCTGCTGCCTGGTCTGCAGCCTGTTGCCGCACACCAATGAGGGAAGGACACTCCTTCTGAGCCTGGCAGAATTCCTCCCTGGAGGGACCACCATCTTGCTGCCACTGGGACAGCTCAGGCAATTCCCCCAGTTCGGCCACCTGTTCCCCTGTAGGTTCCAAGGCATCCCCTCAGGTTCTGCTTCCTCCTGGACCATGGTAATGGTGGGGGCTGGTTTCCCGCGCCCTCTACCCCTTCCTCTCTTGGCAGTTCCCTGGGCCATTGTTCCAGGCTCCAGTTCTGCTAATCCACCCTTACTGGCTGCCATTGCACGTGTGGTCACACAGATCCACGCAGGCAAGCCCAACATTTCCAAATGAGTTCTGTGCTCCACATCTTTCCATGGAGAGCTCTCCAGGTCATTACCTAATAGACAATCTACAGGCAAGGCATCACCTAAAACAACTTCCAAAATACCGGAGACTCCTCCCCATTCAAATGGAACACGTGCCAACTTGCTACGACTGAGAGACTGAGCTCTTGAGGCGGAAGCCGAGAGCAAGGGAAACGCTTTGTTTTTAAGTAAATCCGAATTTGTGTTGTGCTGAATACTGTGACTGCTGCAACTTTTAAAGACCAATTTTAAAACGTGTAACTTTATAAATACTGTGTTCCACTAAATCCTACCTACTGCCTCCTGGCTGATTGACCCCCTCGCGCAGCCGAGTCAGGCGCTGACGCGGGTTGAGGACAGCCGCCGTGAACCCCCGGGCAACGCCCACTGAGTTAGGCCACGCCCCCTGCCCGCGCTACAAAAACGCGCGCTTTCTCACCAGCGCTTGCTAGAGACTGAGCTCTTGAGGCGGAAGCCGAGAGCAAGGGAAACGCTTTGTTTTTAAGTAAATCCGAATTTGTGTTGTGCTGAATACTGTGACTGCTGCAACTTTTAAAGACCAATTTTAATACGTGTAACTTTATAAATACTGTGTTCCACTAAATCCTACCTACTGCCTCCTGGCTGATTGACCCCCTCGCGCAGCCGAGTCAGGCGCTGACGCGGGTTGAGGACAGCCGCCGTGAACCCCCGGGCAACGCCCACTGAGTTAGGCCACGCCCCCTGCCCGCGCTACAAAAACGCGCGCTTTCTCACCAGCGCTTGCTAGAGACTGAGCTCTTGAGGCGGAAGCCGAGAGCAAGGGAAACGCTTTGTTTTTAAGTAAATCCGAATTTGTGTTGTGCTGAATACTGTGACTGCTGCAACTTTTAAAGACCAATTTTAAAACGTGTAACTTTATAAATACTGTGTTCCACTAAATCCTACCTACTGCCTCCTGGCTGATTGACCCCCTCGCGCAGCCGAGTCAGGCGCTGACGCGGGTTGAGGACAGCCGCCGTGAACCCCCGGGCAACGCCCACTGAGTTAGGCCACGCCCCCTGCCCGCGCTACAAAAACGCGCGCTTTCTCACCAGCGCTTGCTAGAGACTGAGCTCTTGAGGCGGAAGCCGAGAGCAAGGGAAACGCTTTGTTTTTAAGTAAATCCGAATTTGTGTTGTGCTGAATACTGTGACTGCTGCAACTTTTAAAGACCAATTTTAATACGTGTAACTTTATAAATACTGTGTTCCACTAAATCCTACCTACTGCCTCCTGGCTGATTGACCCCCTCGCGCAGCCGAGTCAGGCGCTGACGCGGGTTGAGGACAGCCGCCGTGAACCCCCGGGCAACGCCCACTGAGTTAGGCCACGCCCCCTGCCCGCGCTACAAAAACGCGCGCTTTCTCACCAGCGCTTGCTAGAGACTGAGCTCTTGAGGCGGAAGCCGAGAGCAAGGGAAACGCTTTGTTTTTAAGTAAATCCGAATTTGTGTTGTGCTGAATACTGTGACTGCTGCAACTTTTAAAGACCAATTTTAATACGTGTAACTTTATAAATACTGTGTTCCACTAAATCCTACCTACTGCCTCCTGGCTGATTGACCCCCTCGCGCAGCCGAGTCAGGCGCTGACGCGGGTTGAGGACAGCCGCCGTGAACCCCCGGGCAACGCCCACTGAGTTAGGCCACGCCCCCTGCCCGCGCTACAAAAACGCGCGCTTTCTCACCAGCGCTTGCTAGAGACTGAGCTCTTGAGGCGGAAGCCGAGAGCAAGGGAAACGCTTTGTTTTTAAGTAAATCCGAATTTGTGTTGTGCTGAATACTGTGACTGCTGCAACTTTTAAAGACCAATTTTAATACGTGTAACTTTATAAATACTGTGTTCCACTAAATCCTACCTACTGCCTCCTGGCTGATTGACCCCCTCGCGCAGCCGAGTCAGGCGCTGACGCGGGTTGAGGACAGCCGCCGTGAACCCCCGGGCAACGCCCACTGAGTTAGGCCACACCCCCCTACCTACCACATTTAAGAATGTGTTGCTTCCGGAGGCGCAGCGGACGGGCGCAGCGGGCGCGCCGGCGGGGCGCCGAAGGCGCGCCAAAGGCAAGCCCGTCTGCGCCCGTCCGCGACCTGACGGGACCAGGGGCCACAACCCCTGCCCCTCACACTACCCAGGTCAGGACCTATAGCTCGGACGCTCTAATAGAGTTAATGCCCTCCACCATGGGGCAATGCCTGCCTTCCTTCTTCCCAGACGATCTTCCCAGGCAATGCCCTGCCTGCAAACACTCCTTCGATACCATCGAGCCGCCAGCCACGTCCCAGGAATACCAGATGTACTTGCTAAATTGCCGATCGCTCCCACGGCACACCGCACAAATATACCTACTACTAGAAAACTATAATCCAGACGTGCTCTTTCTGACTGAGACATGGCTCCAGCCCCACTCTAACCCAGACATAGTCTCTGCCCTACCCCCCGGGTTCCAAATCTATAGAATAGACCGGACCAAGGGAAGAGGTGGAGGCCTGGCCATTATCTTAAAAGATAAGTACTGTTGCCGTACCTCTATCGAAGCTATACCGGAATGTGAGAGCCTAGCTTTCAGCATAGACCTCTCTGCAAACAGCTCCTTCTCTGGTACTCTGATTTACCGTCCCCCAGACCCAGGGAAGCTGTTCCAAAAATCTCTCCCAGACGTCATCGCGAACCGACTCCTATCCTCAGCTAATTACACGGTTCTAGGAGATCTCAACTTACACTTCAACTCCCCTACAGACCTCGTTGCCAGGGAACTGACAGAGGACCTTGAAGCATTACAACTGATCCAGTTGGTCAGATCTCCCACTCATGAAAAAGGGAACTTATTGGATCCTATTTTTAGTAACTGCACTAAAATGACGGTTGGGCAACCCGTCTGCCTCCCATGGTCAGACCACTTTCTTGTTCCACTCACCTGGTCGACCGCTAAGCCTCCCCCATCGACCCCTCAGCCCATAACTAAGAGAATCTGGAAAAAACTTCCCATAGAGTCTTGGACAACTAACCTTGAAGGATCCTGTCCACCTCCTTGCTTAAACCCCAACCAAGCAAATAACAACTACGAGGGCTGGATCAGGGAATCACTGGACGCGATCCTCCCGTTACGGAAATCTACTCCTAAGAGGTCAAATAAATCTGCCCCCTGGTTCTCAGATTCCTTGAGAGACCTTAAACGCCTCTGCAGGAAAAAAGAGAGAGCCTGGCGAATGCACTATCTCTCAGAAAATAAAACCCAATACAGGGAGGCTATTAAGAATTACAGAAATGGGGTTAGGATGGCTCAGGCCTCCTACTTTGCAGACCAAATAATGGCAGCAAAATCAAAACCCAAGGAAATTTTCCACTTGGTAAAAAAATGCATCACCGTCAATACCGCTCCCCCAGTCCCTAAAACTCTAGATCAATGCAATGAACTTGCAGACTTTTTTCATAATAAAGTCACCCAGATTTACTCCGCATTCCCGGCAACTACCAATAATTCAACAACACCCAATTTGATCTTCTCAAGCAACCTCCTCCCCCCAGGACAGCCTACGCTGGACCACTTTTCCCCATTAAATCTGGAAACACTGCAACAACTAGCATGTCAAGTCAAATCCGGCTCTCCCCTTGACCCTGCCCCACCAGAAATTTTGCTTCAGGCAAGCCGTACCATCCTCCCAGTAGTACTAGAGCTTCTCAATTCATCGATATCCTCCTGCTCAGTACCCACTGGCTGGAAGAGAGCGATGGTACGGGCTCTGCTGAAAAAACCTACCCTAAACCCAGAAGATCACTCCAGCTACCGCCCAATCTCATTACTTCCTTGGGTAAGCAAGGTGCTGGAGAAGCACATAAATACGCAGCTGATACAATTCCTGGAAAGCCATGCGCTCCTTGACCCATCCCAGACAGGTTTCAGGCCAAAACATGGTACCGAGACCGCATTGTTGGCAGTTGTCGAGGAATCCCGAAGGATACTGGATCAGGGAGGATCAGTGGCAGTGATCCTCCTTGATCTAAGTGCGGCCTTCGACACTGTCAACCATGCCACTCTGCTGAACCGTCTGCACAACATCGGGGTCGGAGGCAATGCCTTAAAATGGCTTGAATCGTTCCTGTTCAACAGATCCTTCCAGATCTTCGACGGGGACACAATATCAGCCAGTAAACCCCTGAATTGTGGAGTACCACAGGGCTCTTCATTGAGCCCGGTGCTTTTCAACGTCTATATGAAACCATTAGCTGGGCTCGTAGAACCGTCAGGTATAAAAATCGTATCATATGCGGACGATACCCAGCTGGTGGTTTCATTGACACAGGAAGGTGCCGGTCATACCTCAGGTAGCCTGATGAAATGCCTAGAGGACATAAAAAAGTGGATGACAGGCTCCTCCTTAAAACTGAACGGGGACAAGACCGAGCTGATGCTCCTAGGCCCCGCAACACCCACATTAACTCATGCTATGTGGCCTGAATGTCTGGGTACCCCTCCCACTCCTAAGGAGAGCGTTAAAAGCCTGGGAGTATGGCTGGATAAAAACCTTTCTTTTTCCACTCAAGCTACCAAACTATCCGCCATCTGCTTTGGACTACTGAGAATATTAAGGAAGGTCCTCCCTCTCCTCCCTATGGAAGCCAGAAAAGTGGCAGTTCAGGGCCTCATTCAGTCCCGGCTGGACTCAAACAACGCCCTGTATGTAGGGGCCCCTGAGATGTCCATGAGAAAACTACAGGTGGTCCAGAACTGTGCAGCCCGCGTTCTGCTACAGATCCCAAGGACACAGTCTGCTAAACCCGCACTAGGCAGCCTCCACTGGCTTCCAGTGAAACAGAGAGTGGCTTTCAAGGCACTATGCATCGCGCACCGAGCCTACTGGAAGTCAGGCCCAGCGCTCACCAACAGTCTGATCACTCAATACCATCCCAACAGAACCCTCCGGTCCTCGGAGGCCTTTCTGGCCGTAGTCCCAAGAGTAAGGAGAGCCAGAACCGGAGGAAGGTCATTCTCCGTAAATGCCGCGAAGATGTGGAACACACTCCCGCTGCAAATCAGGTCCAATTCCAACCTACTGTCATTCCGAAAACAATTGAAGACTTATCTATTTGCCAGGCCCATCTAATCTCATTCTCCGCTGCCCCCCCTAGCTCTGCTCTCTGCACTCGAGCGCTTGGACGCCCGCCGGGCAGCAACCGCGCTTTACAAATTACAATACAATACAATACAATACAACTTGCAGAGGCGCACTGAACTGTCAGCTGCCACCACAGGACGGAGTACATTGGGAATGATCTGATCTTCAGACACCCACTGACACCTGACAGATGTCACGCTGGCCCCTGTGTCTCTCAGAGCTTCTATCTCTTTTCCATTGATGGTCACCTTCTGCCCATATTTTTTAGTGTTTAGGGGCAGCAAGGTTTCTTGGGCCATCTCTTGGTCTCCTAAAGAGACAAGGGTCATCACTGCTAACCCCTCCTCCCCACTGGAAATCAAATTCCCTCCCAAAGCTACACTGGCTAACCCCGGGGTTGGAGCACCAGTGGGTGCTGGAGGTTTATTTGGACATTTGGGGGCAATGCGCCCCACCTCCATACATGCATAGCAAGTAGGCGGGGACCTGTTGTCCTGCTTTCCCTTATGGGGCCAGGACTTCTTAGGCTTGGGGGGTTGAGACTCCTTCTCCTGGGAACTATTTTGGGGCCCTTTAGAAGACTCCTTTTGATTACCCTTGTCCCCCCCACTCTTCTGCTGGGGACCCTGTCCACCTTTGGCTGGGGTACTTACCACCCCCTTGCGGACCCTGGTGCTAGTCCAGCGGTCCGCCTCCTTAGCAAGCTCACTGGGATCAGTTAACTTGCTGCCTAAAAGATGCTGGCGCAGCTCTGGAACACATAGACTACTTAAGTGCTCCCAACTAATCAAGTGACACAACACCACATAATCAGTAATTTTGCTGCCCTTTATCCAACCTTCCAGTGCACGCGTGTATATACTCACACACTCCACCCAAGTACTTGAATCAAGCTTCTTGATGTTCCTAAACTTCTGGCGGTACTGTTCTGGAGTGAGCCCATACCTGAGGCATAAAGCCTCCTTCATAGCGGGGTAGGATAAAGTACCTGCTGCTTCTAAGGGTGCCAAGACATCCCTCCCAGAGGCCTCAAAGTGCTTCCACAAACCTGCCCCCCAATTCTTCTCAGGCACTTCATTCATCTTTAAGGCAAGCTCATACGATCTAAACCACGCATAAATATCCTCACCCATCTGATAATTCTGTACCAGATCCTTTGGTATGTATACTTTACCCGCCTCTACTGGCTGTGCACTGCCACCATTAGGACTGGACTCCACCTGTTTAGCTTTAATGTCCAGCTCCCTCATGCTCAACTCATGAGCCAACTGGAGTTTCTTCTCTTCAAAAGCAAGAGCATTCCTCCTTTCCTCCGCCTTCTTTTCACTTTCAAGGCGCAGTCTCCTCTCTCCTGCTTGGGCTTTGAGTTTAAAAAGCTCAATCTCATGGGCCCTAGCTCTCTGATTATCCTCCAGCTCCTCTGGAGAAATAACCCTACTGGAGTGGCTGCTGCCAACCCTAGACGCTGGCCTATTCACTGGCAAATCACCGGATACAAAAGCATTCTCCTGTGTGCCTTCCTCTCCAGTAACATCTTCTGGAACAACATGTTTGGCCTCCCACCGGGCCCTTAGAGCTTTCTGTAGCTCTTCCTTGTTTGAACTGCCCTTCACTGGGCATCCAAGCTGCTTGCAGAATTGCTTCAGCTGCTCCTTTTTATAGATGAGCAACTCCTGAATTTCAAATTCCAATTCTACTCCTTCGCTCACAGCTTTCTGAGACATGATGCTTCCTAGGATTTCAAAAATAGGTTTCACCAAAAAGAAAAATCTGTGCTGCTAAACTAGACTAGTGATGTACAAGAAATCACTGCAGGTCAAGTACACATATTAGTTCAAAATCCACACCGCTGTCCAACAATGTTAGATCTGGGGGTCTCTAATTGGCAGAGGTAAGTACCTTAGACCAAGTAGGGACCCTTGCTTCTAGTCAGGGTGAAGAAGTACACAAAGTAGATAACCCCTGCTCACCCTCTAGGTAGCTTGGCTCGAGCAGACAGGCTTATCCCCTAGGCAATGTGTATAATAAATGCACTTAACACAAACAATGATCCCCCATCCACCACAAACTGAGACCACACAGGTAAGTATATTTATAAAAATATAGCTTTATCTATTTGCAGCAATTAAAAATCAACAATACACAATGGTTGCTTCTTTGAAGAAAGGTTGCACTTAATCTTTATGGTTGCGCTTGTAATTAGGAAGTTCTTATGTACAAATCAGTCTCAAGTCTCTTAGATCAGTGGTAAATAATAATGCTACTGACTTATTTCAAATTAGCTCTTAAAACGAGTGGTGAAATCAATGCCAGCGTGTAATTCACTAAACTGATGAGCCCTTCAATTCCCTGGGCCCGAGCAAGGCAAACGCGTGACTCGCTGTTGGTTAATCTGGCACCACTGTGCCGAACAGAACAGACTCTCTCCCCGCCCCGGCCGGTCCCAGCAGCCCTCCGCCCTCTCTCAGATCCTCGGGGAGCTAACTCGGCGCTCCTGCGCAGGGACAGCAGGCCAGGGGCAGAGAGTACTCACGTCGCTCCCTCGGCGAGGTCGGGTCAGTCTTCCCCGGCTTCGGCGGCTTCCTCAGAGGTCCCGGGCACCGGGACCAATCGCTGCGCGGCTCGGTAGACGAGCCCCTCGATGACGACGCACAGCTTCCAGGAGTCAGCCACTCACAGCCCGGCTCCTGGACCAGGCCCCTGTGACGCGTGGCACTTGCAGGGCGACTCGGCCAATCAGAGCGCAGCTCTCGGGGCAGGCCTACGGCAAAGGCCAATCAGAGCGTAGCTCTTCTCGTGGCTCGGCCAATCAGGTCGCGGCCTCTTCGTGTTCTTCTCGCAGCTCTTGGGAACGACTCGGATCAGTTTCAGGCCCCCGGGCCGCGGCGGTGAATTGCGGGCAGATGAATTTAACGTGCCCAGGGACAGCAGGGCGATCTGAGTATCGCGAATCCTCAATAAGGATTCCTTCGTCCTGGGGATGCCTTCGGACTCACTGCCACCACTTCCCACGTGCCGATGAGCACGTCGATACCACGGCACAGCAGCTGGCGGGCAGGCGATGCTCAGCGCGGCGCTCTCAAGCCAAACAGAGGGCAGCCAGCGCTCCACACGGCCGGCAGATGATTGACGGTCTAGGCAAACAGCTCACGTTCTCTGCAGCACACAGCAGAGCTTTGCAGTCTTTGGTAACCTTTCTGTCCCTGAGTTACCAAACAGGAGGCCAGCTCTTCTCAGGCCCTTGGAGATCCATTTAAAAGACACAGCACACAGCAAAGTATTTGTAGGTCAAGCAGGCAGGGTCACTGCACACATCAAAGTCCCTCCTCTCCTCAGCTTCAGTGGGTCAGCAGAACAGGTCGTCAGCCCTTAGAGCACACAGCAAGGCAATCTTCCTTCAGTTCTCCAGCAGTCCTTCTTCCAGCAGAGGTTCCTCTTGATTGTAGAATCTGATTTTCTGTTGTCAGGGGTCCTTCTCTTATACCCCAAAAAGTCTTTGAATTCTTTGTGCAAGTGGGCCCTGAGCCTGGTCTAAACCAGTTCTGGTTGTTGCTGGAGCCCTTGGGCTTCCTGGCTTCCTTCTTTCTTTCAGTATCAGGGACAGAGGTGACAGTCGCCCAGCGGGAGGTGGGGCCAGCATTGTGGTCAGGCAGGCACAGCCCTAGTCACTCCCAGGTGCTATCTCCTCCCACTTGCTTGGCAGCAGATGCAGCCTTTCATCCACGGGCTGACTCAGACAACCTCCTGGGGGCTCTGCAGCCCCTGTCACCCTCAAACCAGACAGTCAATCCACAAGCAGTCCCAGGCACACAGAAAGGTTAGACAAGAGAACAGCCACTTTCTAAAAGTATTATTCTCAAACACAGAATTTAAATACAACCTTTCCTAAAAGATGTGTTATTAAATTCTGAGTTCAGGGATATCAATCACTTATGTCCCATCTTGTTCGTATGGGAAGATAGGCTGGTATCCATTGGGACCAGCCTCCCCCATGTTAATCTATGGAGCAAGATAACCTTGCAGCAGTGAGCACACAAAATGGCTGCTGCTCACTACCAGAGCATGTTACCTGCACTAGTACATGCTCTACCTTACCCATACACTGCACCCTGCCCAGGGGGGTACCTTGAGCTTTCCATAGGGGTGACTGATGTGCACAGACAGGGAAGGGTTTGGCCCAGCCAGTGGGGACACTGGCCAGGCGGACATGGCAGTCCACTGACTGCACACAGGCACTGCGCTGGCAGGCCTGAGACACCATTTTAGGGCTACTTATGTGGGTGGTGCAATCTGCGCTGCAGGCCCACTAGTAGCATCTGTCATCACCAGCCCTGGCACACACAGTGCACTTTACTACGGACTTCATGGTGATACAAATATGCCAATCAGGTTTACCCAATCAATATGACAATTTACATAGGGAGCACTTACACTCTGGCACTGATCAGCAGTGGCAGAGTGTCCAAAGCATCTAAACCAGCAAAAACGAAATCCAGCACAGCATCAAAAATACAGGAGGCAGAGGCAAAAAGATGGGGGAAAACCACGCCAAGGGTTTCAGGTCTAACACTGCCACACAGCAGACATGTTGCTGGCCCCTGGGTAGAGAGCCATCCGCTCTCCTGGGCCTGCAACAATGCACGTCCTGGGCGTGGTGCTAGGTCTCCTCCCCCAGGATGGGAAGGGGAAGCTTCAAAGGCATGCCGCTTTGTGAGCTTCTCCAGACCACTTGCTGTACCCAGCAACTGACCCAAATCGGTTCTGACCCCCACTCTGGCAGGAAGCCCTATGTGAGGAAAGGGAGTGTGCCAACCTGTGCCAACTCCACCCCTCAGGTGGGAGAGGCGAGGTGAAGCACAACTCCGGGATCCGGCTATCTTGAGGATGGGGAGCCCTGCCCAATCAGAAATAGGTTCCTGTCTCCCTCCCACAGGAGAGGAGCAGGATAGGGGTGTACTCACCCCAGGACAGGGACCTATTGGTCCCTGCCCTTCCCCTACCTGTAACGCCCCTAAATTTAGTATTTAGGAGCCCACTGAACCTTCCTTCCTCAGATCCCGGTTTGAAACAAGCAAGAAGATCAAGAAACCCGAAGATCTGCTGTGCAGCTGCTAACAAGAGGACGACACCAACTGACTTGGCCCCAACCCTACCGGCCTGTTGATCCTTGAACCTGCGAAACTCCAGCGCCTTCCGTGGTCAGCAACCTCAAAAACCCCGGAGGACCTGACTGCCTTGAGACTCTACCAAGACTGAGACTCCCATGAGCGGTGGTTCTGCTTAAACAGCAACACCCCTGGTGCCAGCCAGGAACCGCGAATCCAGCTCACTCTGCACCCGCCGAGCCCGGCCTGTGCCCGAGTGGACAAAGACCCTGAGGACGTCCCCCCAGCGATTATGACCTGAAATCCAGTGCCCAAGGATCCTCCTAACGACCCAGACGACGCCTGCAGCCTCAAAACAACCTTCGCTTTGTGGGTTTTCCGGAGGGTTGTGAGAAGGGCAACATGGAACAGTTCTTGTCCCGGTGGTTGGAGAGTTGGCTCCCCCCGGATGTCCTATCCCGCTGTTTCGTGATTGAACGTGCCCATAGGGCCCTGACGCAGAAGCCGCCGGTGGGAGAGCGGCCCAGACCAGTGATTGCTAGAATCCTGAACTTTCATAACAGGGACACTATCTTGCGGGAAGCGAGGGCCAAAGACTCCCTTCTCTTTGAAAACCAGAAGATCATGATCTTCCCCGACTACACCAGAATTGTACAACAGCAGCACTCCTTTATTGCTGCCAAGGCGAAACTTCGAGGCCTGAAGATTCAATACTCCTTGCTCTACCCGGCCCGCCTACGGGTGGTCTTCCAATCACGAACTCACTTCTTTGATACACCGGAGGAAGTTTTCAAATGGACTGATGAAACGGTGAGAGTCAGGCCACATGCTCAACCGGGCTTGGACCCGGACCACTCGAGAGATCCATCGCAGGACCGGGGGGGCCAGAATGCCCGAGGCAAAAGGAACAGGAGGTCTAGATCTCGGAGACGCTCTAATTCTCGCAGTGGAACTCAATCTGCTGCGCCTACTGACTCCGATCACTCTGGAAAAGGCCGCTGAGAGACTGCGTGGAACTATATCTTTCTACGGATGCCACAAGCTCCAGCTGAGAGGAGCTGTACAACTGTGTACTACTGTGCTGATGATTGAACGCTGAGTACTAATTTGTTATTATGACATTGTGTGGGGTTGTGGGAAGGGGTTCGGGGTGCTCCTCTATAGGGGCTACTTGCCTCCTACGTTAGTGGGAGTTGACTGGGGGGGGTTCTTTTGTTCAGTGGGTAATTGGGATCCATTGGTGTGGTTGGCCTTGGGCGCTCTGTTTTGGGCTCGAGGTTGCCCATGCCGCGACAGATACTTCAGTGTTCTATGAGGTATTGGGGTGGGGGGCACGGAACGGGAGATGGGAAGTTGAGGGGTTTGTTTGGGGGGCAGGTAAGGGGTGGGGTTTGGGTTTGTTGGTGGGGGGTACACGCGACTTTTGATGCCTTGTTCTGCGATGTGCTGTGCGCCTGGGCCTGGTGCGGGCGTTCTTGTGTTGGATCTCATGGGATTATGGCTGAGGCGTCCACCCCGGGGCTCCCCAGGGAGTCACTACGTATACTAAGTTGGAATGTTAGAGGGATGCTGGACAAAATCAAGAGGGGGGCGATATTGCGATGGGGTAAGAGGGAAGCGGCAGATGTCTTATTGTTACAAGAGACTCACATGATGGGGACGAAAGTGCTAAGCCTGCAAAGATATGGATACCAACAAGTCTTTCATGCGGGGTTTTCTAGGGGTTCCAGGGGCGTTGCCATCCTGATTCATTGGAGGCTGGCTTACATGCACGAGAGACAGTGGATAGACCCCCAGGGCCGTTATGTGTTTCTTCAGGGGATGGTGGGCACGGAATCAATTGTGTTTGGCTGTGTTTATGCTCCTCCCCCCCTGCAGTGGTCCCTGGCAGAGCGTTTGTTTGCAGTATGGGCTGAAATCCCGGATTCCCTAGCAGTTCTAGGTGGAGATTGGAATGACTTGATGAATATGCATGAGGACCGTCGGAGGATGCAGGGGGCGCTTGCTGCTGCGGCCCCTACTCGGCTGCGTGCTATGGTGGAGGGGCTGGGCTGGGCAGATGTTTGGCAACACATGCATGACAGGGCCCGTGAATACACATATGTCTCTGCCGTCCATGGTTCCTTCTCCCGGCTAGATTATTTATTTGTGCCTCGTGGATTCCTGGATAGAGTGCGGGAGGCTAATATTCTACCTAGGGGTCTGTCTGACCACTCCCCTGTGGCCGTGGTGATTGACCTACGTGGGACGAGGCAGCCTTTTCGATGGAGAATGTCTTCATGGCACCTTCAGCAAGCTGACTATGTGCAACACATGCGTGGTGCGATTGCAAACTACTGGCGAGAAAAAATCTAGTGGAAGGCACACATCCAACAGTTGTCTGGGAAGCCATGAAACCTACTCTGAGGGCAATTGATATTGCATGGTGTGCGGCGGCCCGTCGCAGGCGTCGGGAAGCTATAGTGGAGGCGGTGGCTCGGGTGGAGGCTCTGGAGCGACGGTGTCACTGGCCCTGCCCGGGCTTACAGATGGGGACGGTGTCACCGTTACGGACCCAACGGCGCTGGCAGCTAGCTTCGCCAGTTATTATACGGAGCAGTATGTGCCGCAGGATTGCCTTTCAGCTGAGGCGATTGACAAATTGCTGACCTGCCCCCGAGGGCAGTCTCTACTGAGACTCGAGCGGCGTTAGACCTTCCCCTCACAGCGGAGGAACTGGGTGATGCACTGGGACAGCTCAACACAGGGAAGGCACCCGGGCCGAGCGGCTTCCCGTGTGAATTTTATAAGAAATTCCATCTCCAATTGGGGTCCCATTACAGGACCGCGCTAGAGGCAGCGCGAGAAGTTGGTAGGCTGCCAGCTGACTGGCGCCATGCTGAGGTGGTGGTGTTTCAGAAACCAGGTAGGCCCCCTGATCGTCACGACTCTTACCGCCCTATATCATTGCTCAACTTCGAGGCTAAACTGTTGGCTAAGGCTTTGGCGAACCGTCTCCTCCCGTATGTGGCCGATCTGGTCCACCCTGATCAGGCGGGCTTTATGCCACGCAGGGCAACACGACACAATATTCGCCGGGCGCAGACAGCCGTAGACGCGATGAGGGCCACGGAAGAGCGGGCGGCCCTGCTCTTGGCGGATATTAACAGGGCCTTCGACTCGGTGAGTTGGACCTATTTGTTCGCGCTCCTGCCTCATCTTAATTTGGGCCCAGTGTTCATCTCCTATATCAGACTTCTATATACCGACATCACGGCGTCTGTACGTGTCTCAGGAGCGATCTCGGAGAGGTTTACCATCGGCCGGGGGACCCCTCAGGGTTGCCCGCTGTCCCCATATTTATTTGCATTGATCATGGAGCCTCTTGGGTGCGCATTGATGCGCAGCTACGGGGTTTTGTATGGGAAAGGGGCCTTACCGATAGAATCGCCCTTTATGCGGACAACGTCCTCTTTTTCCTCACTGATCTAAATAGATCGGGCCCCCGAGGGTTGGAGATAATGCGTATCTTTGGTGAAGTATCGGGCCTCTACCTTAACCCGCGTAAGTCCACCCTGTGGGTGCTGGGTGACGGGGCGGACGCGGGCTCATGGGCGTCAGCCTTGCGAGCGGCGGCCGGAGGCATATTGTATCTTGGAGTGTTCCTGTCCGAGTCCGCGACGATCTCGTGGGAGCGTAACGTGCTGCCGGTGTGGGAGAGGGTCCAAACGGACATTAAAACCTGGTCTCGAATGTCTCTTACCATTTATGGTAGGTCGGCGATCTTTAAAATGGTCGCCCTTCCGCGCCTCCTCTATCAATTGCAGAACCATCCACACCCAATCTCACCCCAATGGTTCCGGCAGGTCAATTCCGTCTTGGGTCGCTTCTTGTGGGCAGGGGGTGCCGCTAGAGTGGCACTGCGCACGTGCTTTATATCCACGTATTGTGGTGGCCTACCCACATCGGACATCATCTCATATTACCAGGCCTCTCATCTGCTGGTCTTAAACGAATGGTGGTATGGAGACGGAGGTGACCCGGCATATGCTCTGGAGCGCTCGCTGATGGGGAATAACACGCTACATACCATCTTGTACTCGGCCGGGCTCAGGCGGCAGCTGCCGTCAGCTACGCAGGTGGTTTTTGCCGTTTGGAGACAAGCACTGCGTCGGATGGGTTGGTGGGGAAGGTTGACGGCGGAGACCCCATTGTGGCAGAACGGACGACTCCCCGCGCTGGCCTCGCTGACGGGGTTTTGCGGATGGGACTCTATAGGGATTTCCTCGCTTGGAGACGTTATGTCCGGTGTGACGCTTAAGTCATTTCAGGACCTGCGGGACGAGTTCCACATGCCTAAAACTCAATTCTTCAGATATCTACAATTTCGTCACGCATTGGCGCCTAGCCTAATTGGGTTGGAGTCGCTGCCGGAGTTCAGCCCTGTGGAGGCGAAGGTTTTCATGGGTGACCTTGGGGACAAGAAGGTGTCCCGCATCTATCAGACGCTGGTCACTCACTGTTCCTCCTCCCTGCTCCCACTGAAGGACGCCTGGGAAAAGGACGTGGGGCCCCTGGATGAAGATGACTGGAGGGAGGCACTGGAGTCCCCGCGAGGGACTGCTATTGCGGTACGACTCCGACTAATCCAATTTAAATACTTGCACAGGGCCTACTATACACGGGAGAGACTGTGGAAAGCGGGCCTGATTGGGTCCCCGGAGTGCCTGCGTTGTAGAGCTGAGATAGGTTCCCTGATACATACTGTGTGGTTGTGTGCTGGCTTGACTAGGTTCTGGAATGGTGTTTGGAGTTGTTTGTCGGAAGTGTTGGGCTGGGATCTCCCCCGCACTCATCGTCTGGGTCTCCTTCATGTGTTAGAGGGGGTAGGTGGAAATATTTACAAACGTCATCTCTTGCTGTTGGGCCTAGTGGTGGCCAAGCGGGACTTGGCACGAGCGTGGAAGCATGAGCGAGCCCCCCCCCCTGAGTGCGTGGAAGGCTGGACTGGATTATTTTATGGGGTTGGAGCGCCCGGTGTTCGAGGCCAGAGGTTGCCCCCGGAAGCATTATAAAATCTGGAAGCGGTGGGCAGATTACAGAGGTTTGGCTTTAGATCCCCCAGCAGTACCGGACGACGATCTGGATTTGGGTGATGGACGCCAGGCCTAGAGTGACGCATGGCGCCTGGCAGCACATGCAGGAGGCTTGATATGATCGCGTGTACAGGGCTAGGGAGGGATAAGGGGTGGGTAGTGGGGTTACTGGGTGGCTATGGGAGGGGGGGATTAGGGCGAAATGTTTCTATTATTGATTGGGCTACGATGATATATATGTTTGGATAATTTGCAGTGACCTCCTGATTGTGGAGAACTGTATACCTGCCTTTACCTGATCAATCAATAAAATTTGTTGTGAAAAAAAAATTGGGAAAAGTGGGCAGCAAGTTAAAATCCAGCCATTTAAAAAAGTAAACTGGGCAGTAGAAATGGAAAGCCAGGAGTGCATTGTGGTACAATCGGAAAAGCTTAGAACAATCGGAAAAGCTTAGAAACAGTATGAACAGGTACATGGTGAGGGACTCAATTATTGTGAAAGTTGACAACTTTAATTACCTGGGTAACCTATTTAACAAGAAACTGAACTGGGACCCTATGATATCAGCTCGGGTCCAAAAGTTACACAATCAATTGAAGCTCTTTTTTGTTTTGCCAGTAAACTAGGTCAAAGGCCAATAGCAGAATTAATATCCCTATATAAAGCCAAGTGTGTCTCCGTTGCAACTTTCGAGGTTGGAGTCTGGGGGTCACAAAATAGTGAAAAGTTACAGGTTATGGAGAACAAATTTATAAAGCGTCTCCTATCTGTCCCATCCAGTACTTCAAACAGTTTCTGTCATGGGGAGGTGGGTATGGAGTTTGTAAGTGACATCATACATGTCTCCTCTGCTGCTATGGTCTAAAGTTTGGCAATCTGAAGAACTGAAATTGACAAAGGAAATTTTACAAGACTGCCTTAAACTTGACCATTGTATGGAGATCCCATGACTGTTATATGTTAGGGATACCTTCTACAAGATTGGGTTAGGTAATATATTTGAAAACCCTGACATGATTGGCAAGGATTCCAAGTTAACTATTAAAAATGCCTATTGCTTTAATTTGGGTACCTTAAGGAATAGTGAGCATGCACTGTATTTGAGGGGTAAATTGCAGCGGCCTTTTTATTTGTCGTATATCATCCATACGCAATGGCGTTTTTATTTGACAAGGTTTCGCTATAGTACATTACACTTCCTTTTTGCTTTCCCAAAGCAAGGGGGGTGGTGTGAGAGTTTACCCCCTTGCCCCTGTAATGATAGTTTCGCAAAGCACTCTGCACCTTATCCTTTTCTGTGATTTGTATAAGGTCCCAAGAAATACATTCATTAGACCTGTTTTATTATCCCTTGGATCACACTACTACAAAGAGGGCTATGAACATTTATTGTCCTTGTCAACTCCAAGGATATGTAATGCTGTACTTAGTTTTATTAGATCGGCCGTTGCTATTAGAAATCGATACTGAAATAAGTTATTGGTGGAAATTTTCATAAATGTTTCTCCTGTTGGCCTGTTAATAAAATGTATTTAGCACTTTATGTTCTGTCCATATATATGACCAGGTTATTCTTTTTAATGCATTGCAAAGCCTAATATGTAAATATGTATTGTGGACTTTTTAGACAAATTATGTATGTTTTATATTGGTGTATACTTTTAGGACTCCTTTTTGGAATCGAAACAAAGTTATTTGAATGAATGAATGTATAAACTGGTATATCGCCCTATTTGTAAATATGCGAGCTGAACTAATTATTAAGATAGATCATGCAAAACGTATGGAGCCCATCTCCATGTTGGAAGACGAGACCTATATAAAAGGCAAGCGGTTTCGATCTTAATTAGTAGTGCTTAAAGCTCAGGGTATCTAAGCGCTAGCGGTTCGTTTTCTGGAAGGACGCTGGTTAATTGTTGCCACTTGCAGGATGCAGAAGCATCCGGACTGTTTTCAAAGAGACCAGTTTAATCCATAAACTTTTTAATACAACACTCACAGTGTTCCTTCTGCCTCTCTTATGCCTGCGACACGTGATTCCCCCACCCCCTCCAAATCCAGAGCAGGAAGCTCACCCAGGGGGCTCCCGCTGCCCGGGACCAGCCCCATCTGCTCTCAATCTCAACAACATCTCGCTCAACTAGCAGGGGGAGGAGACGGCGAGCCTCGAGCTCTGCGCTTTCTTTCTGCTCCCGCAGCCCTCGGCACCATGAAATACCCAGACACGCGGACAAAGAGGGATTAAAGCCCCGGGAAGGAGGCGGCGTCCGTCGACCAAGCCTGATCACCGACACTCTGCTCCCGGCGCCCGTTGGCGGAGCTCGCGCCGGCACAGACGACAGGCGCGCGAACCGCCCGTAAGTCTAGAACTTTTATTCATTTCCCGGCAGCCCCCAGCTCCCTTCAGGGAGGCAGGGGAGAGGGCTCGTTGATTCATTTACATAATTGGTTCATCCTAGCTAGCGCGAGCATCGCTCCCCCTTTACATATACATAGACCGTTTCTGTTTCGGAGAAACATGGGATACATTTTAGGGTCGTGGGTACAGTTTTACCCGTGAATTTGATGTCCAATCAAGAAACGTCCTACTTTTTCAGGGAGCTACTTGTTGCGTTTTTTAAAAAAAAAAATGTTTAATCCTCAACGCACAGCTCCTTCTGGGCGCTCGTTATCCATTGAGACTTAATCTAATCTCATGACTCATGTGCTCGTATTCAGGGAGATTTTGGTGCCTATATTCTCTCACAAGGAGATGTGGCGCCTTTATGTACTAATTATACAAATATGTGATGGATTGGCTCCCAGTTATAACGCACGCCCCTCCGATTTATGATCTACGTCCACAGTGGGATTAGAGTAATATCTCAAATTGGGAATTTATACGCGGGTCTGGTCCCCGTATAATTGCATTAAGATTTAATATCGCACTGAATTGTTTTTACAAAAATGTGTTTTTCTTCTCATTGTATCAATGTGTCCTATCGCCCCCAAACGTGTATGTTAATTCTCCATACCTCAGTAGAACGTTATCCAAGATGGGCAACGTGAGTTAGAATGATGGAGCCCCCCCCTGAAACAAATGGCAATTAACAGAATTTTTTTAACGGGGGGGGGGGGGGGGGGGTAGAAGAAACCTCCGATAATGACGAGCTCCAGCTCTCGGAACCAGGGCTGCCCCTCCTCCTCCTACACTGGACAGATGAATGGTGGCTCTTCTGACGCCTTTCTCCGCTCTCTATTCAGAGTTTGCTGTGTTTTTTTTTCCTTTTCATTTTTCATGTTTTGAATGGTGTTCTTGCTGCCCGGGGTTAATGAGTAAGCAATTGGCTCATGCCTCGGTGAGAGCTGATCTGCAGGATTTTATATTCCGTCCCTCCTCCCTTGGAGAATGTTCAAACATGTTTACAGCAGCAGAGCTGGAAAGGGAGCTCGGAAGAGAACCGTGCAATGTTCCCTCAAATCCCTGCTCGTGCTGGTGCCTGCGGTGGAGTTTCCGTAGGGGGATATGACCAGTCCCAGCCTGGCATTCGGTGCCCTGCTAAGGAAGGCTCACAGACCCCGCTAGGGCCGTGTGCTGTGCGTGGAAGTAGTTTGTGCTTGTAGCTGTTGAGAGACCTTTCGGAAAGGGTCTTATTCAATCATGATGAGCTGGTAGGAAGGAGACCAGGCTATTTGCTTTAGTAGTAAAGGAACTGAAAGGCAAGCACCCGGTCGCGTGACAGATAGACTGGCAGCTCAATATGTCTAAACCAGTCCTGACCCTCAGCACCACCCTCTGCTGTCCCTGTACCTCACCGCCCTCTAAATGCACCTGAGCCCAGGACTAGGACTGTGCTGGCAATTTTCTGGGAATTTATACCCAGTAATCCACTCCCCCTCAGACCTGGCCTGCAGTAGCCCTCATTTCAGCACAGAGTCCCACGCACTCTGGTATGTCAAATCTTAATTCCAGATATGCCACACACCAAGGTTTACAGTACCAGGCACTAGCTTGCAAATCATTCCGCTTGCTCGCACACATACTGACTTGTAGCAACATTACTGTTCAAGTACAGTGACCTGGTCAGGTCAATTCCCTGAGAGCCTCTGTGGTTGATGGGCAGGTATGCAGTCCTCAAGGCAAATAGTCCCTGGAAACATAAAAAAACAGGTACCACTGCACGCTCAGTGAATTTCCAAGGACGTCCTCTTTTGGCTTTGATATATATTTTTTGCAGTATTTATTATTTATTTTCCAGATCTACATAAATCTACACTTAACCAGTGCAAAGAATATTAGAGAGAAGGAAAGAGGAGAAACAGAAACAAGCATTTGCAATGCAATAGGTCTCGCATTAGGAAAGTTTGAGCTATTAGTTTAACAGGAACTCCATATAGGCCAGAGACCACGCCTTTACGTAAACCCAGAGTTCGTAAATATTGTGCAGTAGGTTATTCCGGCAGCCCAACTGGTGGCGCCTCTAGCCTAGACCGAAGGCAGTGTCTTAATTGGCATTATATTTCCAGGGTTCTGTCTGTGGCAAGTATAATGATTCCCTTGGGACATTGAATGATTTAATCTGCCCACCTCTGTATGTAAATGTAAATGTGGCGTATTTGTATAGCGCGAACAGTGACCCGGAGGCATCCCGGCGCTTGTACTCCTACCACAAGGGAACCCCTCCTGGCTTTTCCTTGTGGGGTGTCCACTCCTGGGCATCCCATGGTGAAACCAGGCATCCCTTGTGTATCAGGGGGCCTTTGTGGAGACTAAGCAAGCTATTGCCCAGAGTTGCAGCGTGGGACCCATGCTTAGAATCGGCACTGAGGCAAGAATATCCGGTCAGAGGAATTTAAGCCCGAAACCTGCCGAGGCGGGAATCGAACCCTGGTCCCTGGCCAGCGTTCTGCATCAAGGTCTGCCGCTCTAAGCATTGAGCCACACTTCTCCACCATAGTTGATGTACATATTTTTTGCTCCTAGAGCACCAATGTGGCCAGGACATGGGCCTGCCTCCCGTCTATTTGGATGGTAGTGTTATGCCACAGTGGTGCTTTCTTATGACTTAAGCAGTGGATACCAATCAACTTGTGGGCCACGTTCCATGCCCCTAGAGTGGTCTTGAATATCGAGTTACCTATACTGTTCTCTACTCTGGTAGTAATATAAACTGTTACCAATGTGGGCATTTTAGAACGCGTCCTGTTGTCACCCTTGGGGATGCCTCCTCTGAGTCTTGCATGTAATAAATCAGTTGTGGCAAGTGAAAGAATAAGCCATATGTCACCATGTGTCAAAGCCCTCTCACAGCTGCATGTGCCCAAAGTTTGGTTGCTTTCAGCCTCCTTCTGCCACCGCTCCCTATGCAGGCTATGATATCAGAACATATGTGAGTGGGACCATGTTTCATCCACCATTCAACAGTTATTGGTGTCCATCCAAATTCCACCAATTAGTAATGTTTATAGATAATAGGGGCTTATAGTGACCCAATGGTGACGGTCTTGTCTGTTATTTTCAACTAGGCAAAAACCCACTGACTCTTAGTCTACTCAATTTTTAAGGACTCTCTGTGGGAGCTGCTTCCTGGCAAAAATCGCTACATCAACTATTTAAAACAATTCCTGTTAGGGGATATATTCCTTTCTGCGTCTTCCATTGTACCACTGCTGGCAACCGTCCTGCCCAATCACTCTTAATCTTTCAATAACATTGGTGCGATAACTGGGTCTCTTGTATAATCGCAATAAATTACTTTAGTGTTCAAATATTATAATACTTTCTTATAGTAATTAAGATTTGACATTTACAGATTTGTCAATTCTGCAGGTATTGTACCGCTCACATAAAGAGAGGTGTATATATAAGATAGCAAATGGGTCTAGAAAGTCTGAGTCTACATATGTAGTAGGAATGGGTAGATTCTCGCTTTTCGATCAATGAGATGGGGATAAATGTTCTAACGTCGGGTGTATTATGTGCAGCCTTCGAGGTGTATACATACAGACAGGTCTTGCGGCCTTCTTAGTGGTGCTTGAAATCTAGAGTGGACTCTGAGTATTCCAAAAGAAGTCTCATACCATTAGTACTAACATTCAAAGATGAAAACATAAGGGTGGTTGCTAATGTAAGCGTGGTAAGAGGGCGCTAAGCATCTGCTGAGTGGTCATTACAGCTTAAATCAATTTTCATCTAACGCAAAATTGTTAAGTGTTGAAGTCAACAACTCAATTAATTTGACTCTACATGCACCTTGATCATCTGGCGTGGGTTTTAGAGGTGAACAGACTTCTCTCTGTAACGACACCACCATTTTATGGGGGTCAGGTTAGTCTCATTCACTTTGCGTTGACCTGGCTGATCTGTTCTGTGTCATGGGTTTTCTCTGACAGTTTCAAGAAAATCTCTCCCTGCCTTCGTAGGAGAATATTATAAGACAATAGTGTCCATTGTAGTGTTGCCCAGAGCAGGCCTCGAAAAATCTAATCTCTATGGCGAGCTATTTATAGAACCTAATCGTCTGTCCTGGTGAGTGAACTTAAACTGGAAAGTGACAGGTGTTCTGTTCATTCAGAAAATGAATGAGCACAAAGATGCCTTTAAATCTTGTTTTTATCTTGACACAATTGCTGTTTGTTCAAGGACAGAGGTCAAATGTCAGTTTGTCTTTTCACTAATTGATGCATGTCAGACCTGACATCCTTAGGGTGGTCTGCCCCCAACTTTTTGCCTGCCTTCCTCCCTTTTTCTGTACTCATTTTTGCAGGCTTTAGGACTCCGCGCACTTTACCACTGCTAAGCAGTGATAAAGTACTTGTGTTCTCTACACTAAACAAGTAACATTGGCTCATACCCAATTGGCATATTTAATTTACTAATAAGTTCCTAGTAAAGTGCACTTAATGTACCCAGGGCCTATAAATTAAATGTTAATAGTGGACCTCGAGTACTGATTTTGCCACCCACACAAGTAGCCCCTTAACCATGTCTCAGGCTGCCATTGCAGGGCCTGTGTGTGCAGTTTACGGCCACTACAACTTGGAATTTAAAACTACTTGCCATGCCTTAAACCCTGCTTTTGTTATATATGTCACCCATAGGGTATGTCCTTGGTAACCCAAAGGGCAGGGTGCTATGTGAGTAAAAGGTAGAACATGTACTTTACATTTTACCTGTCCTAGTAGTGACAAACAGCCAAATTCGTTTTTCACTGCTGTGAGGCCTACTCCCCTCATAGGCTAGCATTGGGAATGCCTTAAAACACATTTAAACTGTAATATCTGATCAGAAAGGAGTAGCTATTTCATGTTACATATCTCTGGAATGGTAATGATAAATCCTCTTCACTGGTGAAGTCGGATTTAACATTACTTTTTTAGAAATGCCACTTTTAGAAAGTGGACATTTCTCTGCTCTGTGTGCCTCACTGCCGGTCTTTAATACACGTCTGGACTACATGACAGTTCCCTTTGTGCATTCCTTCAAGACTGCCACAGAGGAAGGGCTGGGTGTGATTTAGCACCTACCCTCATTAAACTGCATTCTGATGGGTCTTCCGGGGCAGATGGGAGGAAACGGCTCACCCTGACACTTCAAAGGGAAGTGGCCTGACCTCCACAGAGCGGACTGATAAACCCCCCAATCGTAGTCTGGAGTGAGGGCTTGGTTGAAAGGGACACTAGTGGACTTCAAAACCACTGTTTGAAGCTTCCTGCTTATCAAAGGCACATTTGGGTATCAAGCAGTTTGTTTAACTGTGTTAAGCCGCTCCTGGAAAGCTGAAATATCAGTCCATGCTGATTTTCATTTCCTTGGTTAGTTCTGTTATTTTGCTGTCCATGTTAGCAAGGATAATACCAGACATCTCCTTAGGAATAGCATTTTTTTTTATTTTAAAAAGTTTTATATAGCGCTAGCTCGACCCGTAGGTATCAGAGCTCTTTACATACACACTGTGAAAAACATAAGGGCCTTATATTACATAGAAGGCTGGCAGTAATTAAGCAGACCAAGTATAAAGGATACAGCATGAAAAATAAATAACATTGCAACGAAGGGGGAAAGAACAATAAAAAGGAAAAGGTGATTAGCATAGTCCGTACACCAACAATCCTAGAATGGGAGTCAACTCGGATATTGAAGTCTAGGTTAGTTGACGTTGGTCAAGAAAGTATTTGTCAGCCGCGTAAAGGTGGTAATTCACTCCAGATTTTTTCAAGATGATTGTGAGGGGCTCCATGAAGAGATTGAAGAGGGACGGGGGGAGGATCGAGCCTTGTGGTACCCCAAGTGTGACTTTTGTTGGCTTCAAGAGACAGGAGTTGATTTTATTTTGTTGCGAGCGATGTTGGAGGAAGGAGGTGAACCATTTTAGTACAGTACCATTAATGCCAGAGCGCTTCGACAAGGTCTGCAGAAGAGCTGGATGATTTACTGTGTCGAATGCCACAGATAGGTCAATAAGGATGAGTAGGCAGGCATCACCATCATCTAAGGCCTTGCGATGTCGTCCGAGACGTTGAGTATAGCTGTTTCCGTGCTACAGCTTTTCCTGAATCCCGATTGACAGGCGTCGAGGAGGTTGAAATCATCAATGTGTTTATTGAGTTGGTGGAGAACACATGTTTCCAATTTTTTTGCAAGGAATGGGAGGTTCGAGATAGGTCTGAGGTTGTTAAGATCATTAGGGCAACCCCACGTTTCTTGAGAATGGGTGTGATTTGTCCTAGTTGAAGGGAGTCTGTGACATAGCCTGAGGTGAGAGAAGCGTTGATGATTTTTGTTCAGAAAGGGGAAATGGTGTGGTTAAGTTCTTTTATAATTGTGGAAGGGAGGGGGTCCATGGTGTGGGAGGAAGGTTTTAGATTAGAAATTATCTTGAAGACCTCGTTTTCCGCCATTAGCTCAAAGTCAGACCAATGCGCATTGTTTTTTAGCTGAAGGCAGGTCTGATTGTCCTTATTCAGAAATCTTTCTGCGTGGTCAAGGGTGGTAGAAGGGGGGCAGGTTAAGAGGGAAGGAGTGTTCGCGGTTTGTATGAAGGATTGATCAATTTTAGAGACTTTATTAATGAAGAAGATGGCAATTTCTTCACATCGCTCATTGGTGGCTTCGATTTCTTGAGAGGGAGTGGCGTTAGTTTGGCTTTTGACAATGCTAAAGCGTTCTCGCTGTTTGTTTTTCGCCAGATCTAGTTGGCTGCGGAAAAAGGACGACTTTTCACTGAAAATGTTCATTTTTGTAAGCCTGTCGAGCAGATCTAAGTTGCGTTAGGTGTAAGGTCGAGGGGTTAAGTCTCCAAGTCCTTTCCGTTTGTCTGAGTTGACTTCTTTCCTCATTCAGCTCCATGTTAAACCAGGGTTTAGATTTGGTTCGCCTCTGTTGTTTGAGTTTGAGTGGAGCTACTTGGTCTAAAACATCTGTCATTTTTAGGTCTCGCCTGTCGATGCGCATGCGCATCGAGCAAGGCGAGAGTATTGGGACTTATCTACTCTTTATCCACACTGCAAGGAATCGTGGCGATTCCTTGCAGTGCCCGTGACTTTTAAGCTCAATGCGCATGCGCATTGAGCTTAAAAGCGCGTGCACGTCCGTCTTTGTTTACCCGCTCCGCCCCCTCCCCTTCCCGCCGTGTCGCATTTCTCCTCCCCCCTCCCCTCTCTTCCCTCCGTCTTGTTATACACAGCACTCGCGCAACGCCATTTCCGGATCTAAACACGCCCCCTTGCATCACACGCTGATTCGACTCCCAACAGCAGACACGGAGTCGCAGGCCAGCAGCCACGAGTGCAGAACCACTAGTTTGCGAATAGGTAAGCGCATAAAATTACCCCTCCTTAAGTCGCAGCACATCACCGTAGTTGCATTTAACATTTGTGATTTCTTAGCTCAGAGGTTTCTACCAGAGGTGACAGCGGAACCATTTTTTATTAGGTTAACAGGAAAGCCCCTGCAGAGCTGCTCTGTCGCAAGAAACGCCTTGGAAACTTAGCGCCACTCATCAGGATTCATCGAGTGCGTGTGATTGGTGTCTCTCTGCCTTGTGTGCCTTCTCTCTCACGTACATCTCTCTCCCCTCCCCCCAGATCTCATCCTCCTTAAGGGCCCGCCCCCTCAACGGTGACTCACCTAGCAGGCATCCAGCTAATGAAACTGCTGGACTTTAAAGGGCTCCTACCTGCTCCAGCAGACCCCGGTCATGTGACATGGGGGTGGGGGCGCAACGCCCCCCCACCCCCCATGTGGGGGAACACCCAATGTACTGTAACCCGACCCACCCACTCCATTCTTATCTGCACGAGCCTCCTCGTGCGCAGCCTGGTTCCCCGCCTTAACCTTGTAATTAGACGCTTTGCTGTCCTTCCTTAAGCCACCAAAACGAGGCCCCCCATACCCCTCCACTCTCGTCGCTCCCACTCCTGTGCTTTGTCTCCCTCTAACCTGCCTCCGAAATTGAAGCGTTTTTATGCCCCCCACCCTCCCCCCGTTGCGTCTCTCCAGGCCAAATTCCTCTTCGTCAGTACTCTGGGAGACTACTTATCGGCCAAGGATCACAGGATGTTGAGCCACACCGAGTTTAAAATGTCATTCCCTCGCTTCAAAGTCAACAGCTCTGAGCCTAGAGCCCCCTCGCTTACCCCCTCATACCCCGCCATGTACTGCTATTGTCTTACCCAAAACCTTTCGCTCTTGCGTACAATCACTAAATATACAACTCCTAAGCTGAGGCTCCTGCAGCAGCCCCCCGCCACTCGCGCTCGCCCCTCGTGCGCCTTTGTCTACCCTTTAACCCGACTCCCCATTGAAACCTTCTTCCTGATACTCCGTGCGTCACCCCATGCCAAATACCTGGTTTGTTTTACTCCGAGAAGAGTAAATCATCTGCGCAGGATCACAGGATGTTGAGCCACTCCCAAGTCGGCAGCTCTGTGCATAGGCCACATCGCTTCCCCTATGGTCCCCACTATAGCCTACGGTTGCCTAGCAGGCCCCATTGACTAACTTGCGCCTTCTGTGATCCTGTCCGCCCTCCGAGCTTAGCCTGCCACTCACGAATTGCAATTTTCTAACAACCATTGAGCCAGCCCCAGACAAAACACTTTAACCCTCCTATCCTCACACATCATTAACCTACCCTCCCGCATATTGCTCCACTCCTGCTGCCATATGAACCATCGCGCTGGGGGCAATGCAGTCCTCCATGCGGACTGCTGCTAGGCCCGCAAGGTGGTACCTGGGCTAAACATTGGGTGTAGCCACACCCTATTGTAATTGTATACCACTCTTTACCCCAAAACTCTGCCCCACATCCCTGCGTGCCCGTTAATACTGACAGCCCGGCCGCAAACCACCTGCGGGCTCAGGCTGCAGCACTCACCTCATCTACACTTTTCCTGTTTAACAGTACTTACATGCTGTTCCACCATCCCAACCCACACCGCCCCTCACCTCACACCATCCGCTCAGAGGAACTGCCTCCACCCCGCCTCGTTCCATGCCCTGCTACTTTGGAAGGTGACCCGCGTAAACAACGCTTGGCCCTCCTCACACTTCTCACCGCAATAACACCCCTTCATCCCTCCCCAGACAGTGCTTCACCCCCGCCCAGGTCTCCAGAGCGCCCGCAGGCACCGTGGTTGACAAGGAACTGCAACCAATCTCACTGGCCCCAGAAGGATGAAAGGCAGAGGGCATGAAGACTGGACCTCGAACCCCCTACACAAGGACACCAGCCGCTCCCTGAATCTTCTCCCTATGGGTTTCGGTTGGAGCCAAACCAGCAATCACCTCGAGGGCAGCGGACTGACAACCCTCCCTCATGCCTGTGCAAGGCGACAAGACCCCCCGCCCATCCGATGGCACTGTGATCCGCGCTGCTCCCTCCTCCCTGTGTGCTGTGCCCCCAGTACCACCAGCCCCATCAGCCTAGCTGCCCCACACATCTCACCCACCCTCTCCCCCTGGGCAACAGCACCTCCTCCCTCCCAAGGTCTACTGCTCCCCGAAGCTATATCTGCAGGAATACTGATCTCACTGTAAGCTGTAACTGCAATCATAGTAACAATACATGGATGGGTATATGTATTATCCACTCAGAGCCCTTATTCCAAAATGCGTGGGTGTTAAAATTTTTCATGCATTAGATTAATGTGATAAAAAATAAATAAAGCCAGTACCATTTAGTGTGGCAGCGTGTCTTCGGCTCATTTTAAAACGCAGCTTATTAACGCGAATCAGTATTTCAATAACACCTCTATTTGATCCAACATAATGTGGTTTCATTTCAGCCCACTGTTAGGCCAAATCAGTGCAGCCTTGGAATAGACACCGTGGCACGTTAATTCTAATTCAGAGACTTCCAAAGGAAAATGTTTCATTCATTATTGCAGTGCTTTTGTGTCGAATGATATGAAATGAGTATTAGATACACACAAACAACGTTCTGACGATGCTTTGGTTAATTAAGTTCTTGACTCACCCTCAACCCCTCACCCTCACCCTCACCCACCCTCAACCCCTCACCCTAACTCACTCACCCTCACTCACCCTCACCCTCACTCTCACTCACCCTCAACCCCTCACTCACCCTCAACCCCTCACTCACCCTCAACCCCTCACTCACCCTAACCCTCACTCACCCTCACTCACCCTCACTCACCCTCACTCACCCTCACTCACCCTCACTCACCCTCACTCACCCTCACTCACCCTCAACCCCTCACTCACCCTCACTCATCCTCACTCACCCTCAACCCCTCACCCTTACCCACCCTCAACCCCTCACCCTAACTCACTCACCCTCACCCTCACTCACCCTCACTCACCCTCACTCTCACTCACCCTCACTCACCCTCAACCCCTCACTCACCCTCAACCCCTCACTCACCCTCAACCCCTCACTCACCCTCACTCACCCTCACTCACCCTCACCCACCCTCACCCTCACTCACCCTCACTCACCCTCAACCCCTCACCCTCACACAGTGCAATAGGTCTCGGAGCATTTGAGTTAGAGCTTTTAGAATTGTTTATGGCTTTTTTTATTTGTAATTCTTTAGCATTGGCTACAGGAAACAAAAATGCTAAAGATTTACAAATAAAACCCATAAACAATTCTAAATGCACTAACTCTAATGCTGCGAGACCTATTGCATTTCCAATGCTTGTTGAGTTAGTGTGTAGTGAGGTCATCAGCCGTCCTTGATGAGGGATGGAGTTGAAGATAGGGATGAATCATGGATTCAAGTTCAGATAAGATGAGGTCACCCGAGAACACGTCTTTGGTGTCTGTCAAGGAGAACCATGTTATTAGGCCTGTTAGTTCTTCGGGAAAAAGGATACGTTCTCCTGGCGGACAGTAGATGGTTTGGAATTTGATGGGTGAGGTGCCTTTGGTGGCGAGTTCGACACCCAGTTATTCAAACGATAGGTATTCTGCAGGTTTTGGGGTAGTTTTCGGACTAGCAAAACCTCCAAGAACAAAGGTGATAATTGGATTCTGATAAGGCTGTGTATTGCGATGCATCAGAGTCAAATGCATCCACATTAGTGAGATTAGTGCCCCAGTGGACCCCTATATATCCAGTATTTTCTGTTCCTCCCTGGATCAGAAATGGTTGGGTGTGTGGGGGTCTAGGAGGCAAAACAAGAACCCAGACTGATATCTCCCTGTATCATGTTCTAGGCCCTTACTAATTTATATGAGTAGGTATTATGGTGATAACAATACAAATGTGTTCTCTTATGGCGCCAAGGGCACCTGTTCGTGCTGTGTGGGATTTCATGTGACTTTTGATACCCACACTCCCCTGAGGGGGGCAGTGTTCTGTCTGGGTTTACTGAAGGGGTCCTCGTGTGTTGCCCTAGTCTCTTTGTGCAGCAGATCAAGGGGTTTCCTAAACCATAGTACCACAGAGTCGTACAGTTCTTGCCTGTGCTCCTCAGAGTTGTTTTCTCACAGCATTATATATGTTTTGACTTTGGCTACCTGGCTAAACCTTCTCAGCCCACACGGGCAGGCAGAGTGGCACTGTGCGAACAGAAGCCAGCTTACATGGCTGAATTCATTCAGGCCAGTGTTCTAGTTTGGAGTGCCTGGATGAAGATTGGATCTTTCCATCTAAGTTCACTCACCTTTCCTAGTGTGAAACATGCGCAAAGCATGGCTTCATCAGCCCTTGTTTGGATGGGCCACATTTATTTACAAGTTGCATAAATGTGATATTCTTTCTAAAAATTATCAAAAGGGTCCAACCATGTTTGGAGCCTCATTGCCAGTTGGTTGTAGTCTTCCTATGTCATGAGACCATTAAAAGGAGATAGAGGTATGATCAGTTCTTCAAAAACACTAGGAATTACATTTTTGCCCTATCAGACAAAGGAAACTTTCTTGCTTCCAGTGCTAGAAATAATTGAGACTGGTTTTCTTTTCTTCAGACCATCTCATTCAGTCTAGCTTTGCTGACTCACACGGTTTTTGATCTCTGTTCCTATTCTAGTACTGTGGTCCTATATCTCTGTGCCAATGAACTCTAATCTTGACTTTTATCACATTATGCTATTGCATGGGTACTCTCAAAAATTTCCCCTGGGGACGATTTTTTGGTCTTTAGTGTGAATAAAGGCCGCACTGATGCCAGCAGGGTGATGGTGGTTGGGCTGTAATGTGGGTGTAGGGGAAACAAAGCATATCCATCAAGCGGCTGAACTTAATTGCACAATGTGGAACCAGGAAACCAGGGATGAATTCCGGCTTCCCCACTTGTCATCATTGTGATGCTGGGTAATTGTTTTATTTCAATTTCCCTCCTTTTTTGTCATTATAACATATTCATGCCTTTAGGATGCACGCTGTTCAAAACCTTCTCCTGTGGTTGGATTTAATCATTAATGGCATTGTTGTCATGGTGAGGGACAGAGTAAACACGTTTCTAAATTAATGTTTGACAGCTATCACTTAAAAAGATTCTTCCGAATACACTGTTATAATAAGGTCAGGAGGGCCGCATGCGGTCCCCGGGCCGTACTTTGAGTATTACTGTGCTATTGCATTACCAGGGGATACAAACCTCTCTGCTCATGCGCACCGAACCCGAATGTAGCCAATTGCTGTTATTTCAACTGTGGGGCCAAAGGCACCTCTGTCAATGCATCTGAAGAGTGGAGGTGAAATGGGTTAATAACGCCCCCTCTCTCTTGTTTTCTGTTCCACAATTGCTTACTACAAAACAACCTGTTATGAATGTAGGGTGAAATGGAGATGCTGCAGGTTCTTTTTCTCTCTAGTCACATCCTCTGGTCCTAAGATGCTGTCTCATTGCATTTCCAGGGAGTACGTATGTAATTTTATTTTGAGTGGAGGTCAATGTGACATTAGCAAAAGAGTCAGCCAGGCCCAGCAGTCAGTCCAGGAAACCACCATGTGATGGTGAGTCAGCAATGAGTCGAGCAGAAAACCAGAAGTTGCAGGCGAAGCATGGGAGAGGATTAGTTCCTTCTATCGCATGAGGCAACCCTCAAAGCTAATGCCCAGCACTATGTTGCAACATGCACATACAAAGCTAATTAGTCTCACTTGGTGTTCTTTCTACCACTTTATAAAGTTTTTGATTTAGACCTGCAATAATACCATGTCAATCAATTTAAATCTGTATTCAGCCAAAGCCATAAGAACACAGCATTAACAATAAGAAGAAATACACAACCCCGGTGAGCTCAAAAAGTTCTGGCCCATCAACCAGCTCCCCTTCCTTGCTAAAGTAATCGTAAAAACAATCAACCACCAACTCTTGGAATACCTAGAAAACAACTATAATCTGGATGAATTGAATCCGGATTCCACAAGAACCACAGCACCGAAACCGCCCTGGTCGCAGTCAAAAACCTCACACCCTCCTTATCCTGGTAGAAGCGGCGGCCCGTATCCTTCTCGACTTCCCCGCAGCTTTCGTCACTGTCCCACTACACTCTGATCAAGAGGCTTCAAAAAATTGTAATCTAAAAGGACACCTCAAATGGGTTGCTTCCTTATTCACCGGCACCTTTCCACCTTTCACCACAGTGCCCAAGAATATCATCTGCATTGTCCCTCAAGGTTCATCCCTCAGCCCCACACTGTTTAACACCTACATGACCCCACTGACCAACATCGTTAGAAACCACGGACTCAACATTCTCTCCTACGCAGACAGCACTCAGCTCGTCCTTTCTCTATCTGAAGATCTTACCAACACAAATGCAAACTTCCACCTGAACATGACCAGCATTGCTGACTGGATGCAAGACAACTCCCTCAAGTTCAACACTGACAAAATAAAGGTACTGATTTTCGGTAACTCCTCCTCACTGTGAAATGACTCCTGGTGGCCTGCCGAACTGGGAACCTCTCCCACTCCAAAAGACCACACATGGAGCCACGGCATCATCTTGGACAGCAAACTTACTATGAAGAACCAGATCAACAAAGTTTCCTACGCCTGTTTCCCTACCCTGCGCTTGCTCCGAAAGGTCTTCAGATGGCGCTCTAGCTCCACCAGACACACTGTTACTCGAGAGCCCTCATCACCAGCCGCTTGGACTATGGCAATGCACTCTACACAGGAAGTACCTCAAGCCTCCTCAAGAGATTACAGACCATTCAGAGCTCAGCAGCCAGACTCATCCTCTACCTCCCCAGATGCACCCACATCACCCCTCACCTAAAGAAACTCTTCTTGCTCCCCGTCCACAAGAGATGCCAATTCAATATTCTGCCCCATGCCTATAAGGCCCCTGCACAACTAAGGACCAGCATACATCAAGCACTGCCTGAACTTCCACCTACTGTCCAGACTCCTACGATCCGCCTCCCGCGAACTCGCTCACACGTCCCGCATCCACCGAAGCAGCGGGGAGTGCTCCTTCTCCTACCTATCCGTGAATTCCAGGAACAGTCTCCCCCACATCTGACATTTACCATCTTTTCAGGAGTTCAGAAGGGGACTCAAGACCTGGCTTTTCAACTGATGCCTCTAGAGCAGCGTGGATCTCAGTGCCTTGTTACCCTTGCGGGTGATTAATGCACTCTACAAATCCTGATTGACGGACGTGCGCAGCACTACTGAGGTAGTGCTGCCGTCAGCCAACGGCTGTCGCGAGCACTACCTCAGTAGTGCTGTGCACGTCCGTTGGCCGACGCGGCCCCGCCCGCGCAATAGAACGCCCACAGCGCGGCGGATTTTGCGCTGCGCTAAACGGGTTAACATTAAGAATCAAACACCAACAAAGGAAGCATTTCGGCATGAGCATGAACACATTAATTAGAAAATAAAATGCTCTGGACTAATTTGAAAACCTTATAATTAGCTAATTATTGGTATTTATATCTTTTTCTAATGTGAAAAGCTTTGTTATAAAAATTTTTGAATCGCATAACAGATTTCCGGTGATCCTAAACACTCCATCCATGTTATGTCTCAAATTCGTCTTTCTGAAGATGGAGACCAGAAAAGAAAACCTCGGGGCTGAATACAAAGTGCAAAACAGTAAAGTGACTGGTGCTTTGTACAAAGACATTGTTGCAACAGCATAAAGGGAAGTCATGTTGCCAAATCCCTGCCACAGCAAAGATAAATTTAAAGTGCAATGTGCAGAGCTCGTGCTGCTTTCTTAGTGTCCTGAGGTAACTATAACTCGCTCCCATGCCATACACAGTTTTCGCATAGTTAATTTTACAGCAAATGTTGCACTGATATCATCAATGATGTCATAGAAGATCTAATGAGTTAAGAAATATGTAAGGTAATTAGTGCATGGCTATGGTACGAATTATAGTTACCTGAGGGCAGGAGTTATAGTTTCTTGCCATAACTCTTGATGTTGAATTTCAATTGTTTTGAATGTGTGTAAATTCTGAATCTGACTATAACTTCTCTCTAACCTTTTGTTTTCATTTTTTTGTGTGAATGATTAAGGTTTTGTAATTCTATTTCCTGACTATAACGTCCCTGTAACCTTTGTTTTTTCAGTGATAACATTTTTTTTTAAAGTAATATTTAATTACCATACGTTAATCCAACCTCCGCCACGCACGGCCCTTGGCGTGGCAGGGTATTGGGCAAGGGCCTGCAGCCAACCCCCGGCAGGTACCCAATCCGCACCGTGCATGGCCTTTGACCAGAGACGGCAGGACGTGCAGCCAAACCACAACAGTCATCACCTGACCATGCACTGCACACGGCTAGGGTGGGCCTCAGGGCCTCGGCGCAGGCACCCAACCATGCATTGCCTTTGGCTGTGTGCAGCAGGAGGTTGGCTGTAGAGCCTAGCCTGAGACCCCCCACAGTCGCCCTTTGGCCGTGCTCAGTGGGGGGTTGGTCAATTCCCCACATGGAGGTAACCCGGGACTGGGGCACGCTGCCCCCCTCCTCAAGCCAATTAAAGCCCTGGAACCTATTCCCATGGCGCATCCATCTAGTAAATTGGGAGGAGGACACTCAGTCTGAGTCCCAAGGTGGCTGCCAACACTTTCTTGTTGAAGTGTTGGCAGCCAATCAGATCTCACCCCGAGATTTGTCGTATACGCATCCCTAGATTTATATATTAATCTTTTTTCTTTACTAACCCCAAAACTACTGAGTAGATTTATACCTGATCATAAAAATAGATCTAGCTTTTTGCCAAATTTAGTGTAATTTGGTGGCTCTGGCTGTAGTTGTGTCTAAAATCCCTATGGGAAATTGCATGGGGAAAACACGTTTTTGGGACCCTCACCCCGAACCTTTACAGACAGCTGCTGGAGTGATTGGTGTACTAGTTTCTAAATTTTCATGAGGCATGAGGGTTTGTGAAATGGCACCAAAGGTTTTTTTTTTTAACTTTATTTAGCAGTTTTGTGAAAGAAATAAAGCAGAGCACAGAGTACAATGGCATTGCAAATTAGGTACAGTTCAACGTGTTCATTGTAACATCATCATTAAGGCACGCAATAACAGCACAGCACAGTCTATGTTTCGTCAAAGCCCCAGTGAATAATGTGTTATTTCTACATGTCAAATCGACTCTTCCCAGTTCTCCATTAGTCCACATAGACCCAATGCGTCCACAGTGCCACTTCACACCAGTCAGAGCATACATAGACACATTTATCAGTAGATCGCTTTTTTAACCCACTCCCGTCGGTTCCTTGCCCTGCTCTCGATGTGTAGGATGGGCATGTTGCTGTGACGCTGGAAAGGCTCGGTATGGCCCCCAAATATCTTTGGGCCTAGAGGATGCCGGTACAGTACTGGCATACAAATCACTTTTTACTGAACAAGTCGCTAAGCTGTGGATCCAGCCAGTTGTTGTTGGCTCCCTCTTACTACCCCAATAGATTGCGACTTTCCTTTTGGCTAAAAGTAGGGATATAGCGGCAAATCTGCGTACTTTCAGGGGAATCTGTAATACATATCCCAATAATGCTATCTCGGGAAGCGGTTCCATGGGGAATGGAATCATGTTACTTAGAAGTGTGTGGACTTTCACCCAAAAAGCGTGAATTCGTGGGCAGTTCATACAAGGTGTGAAAAGTCCGCCTGAGGGGCCTGGCAACGCTGACAGTGGTGAGATCTAGAGGGATCTATCTTATGCTTCCGGGCGGGTGTGACGTAAATTCTATGCAGAAATTTAAAATGTACCAGTTTGTTTGTTGTTCAGTGATACTGTTTTAGTAACCCTGCAGCAGGCTAACCACTGTTCGTCCGTGATTGAATTGCCTAAGTCTGATTCCCATGCAGTGCGTACCTTTGCGTCTTCTACTGGGATGAGGTCAGAGCAGACCTTATATAATTGGGATATAAGATGGTGCCCCTTGCTGCTGTCTATCACAAGTGTGAGGGGGGGAAATGAAGGGGGTTCCAGCTGGTAGTCTGAAAATCTACTTCGTAACGCTGAGCGTAGTCTAGCTAGAATGAATCTATCCATGAATGTGGCCTCTGAGAACGTGGACATATCCTCCAAGTCGAAAACATGACCCGCAGGAAAGAGATCTCCTAGTGTATGAATGTTGAACTTGGTGAATGTTTCTTGAACGAGCGTTTCTCCAGTTATAGGCAACAAATGGGCATTGGGCAGTGAAAGGTAGGAGGAATATAGTGTCTGTGTGCGGGTGATATTGCAGAGCCATGCCCAGCTGGTGGTGGAAACTGGCTGCATGTGTTTGGAGTCTCGAGGGACACCCTTAGTAACACAGAAGCAAGTAAAGTAGGTAGGACGGAGTCTGATTCAGGACGAAGGTAGGTAATCCGTGCATCTGGGGGATACCATGTGTGGGCAAAACAGCACTGTGCAGTCAAATAGTATAAGTGCAGGTCAGGGACCCCATACCCACCCCTGTCATAGGGAAGAGTCATCACTTGCCACTTCACTCTGGGTGTCTTGTCGCCCCAGACTAGTTTGATCAATAACGTCCGTAGAGTGCCAAAGAACTTGTTGGTGAGTGGAACTGGGATGTTGTGGAATAAATATAGGAACTTAGGGAGGACTATCATTTTTATTAAGGCTACACGCCCCGCCATTGAGAGAGGAAGTCTAAGCCAGGAGTCAATGCATGATTCCAACTGAGAGACTGCCACTCCATAGTTGCGGCGCACCATCTGTTCCTTGTCACGATGGATGTGGATCCCTAAGTATTTTACAGAGTCAGTGCACCAATCTAAGGGGAATTCCGGAGCCCATTGGGGCGTGAGTGGAAAAATGACTGATTTACGCCAGTTAATCCCTAGGCCAGAAAAGGTACCAAAGCGGAGAATTTCCCTCAGCAACGGGTCAAGATTCGTTTGAGGGTCATGGATTTACAAGATTGTGTCGTCCGCATATAGGGAGACTAATAATGGGCAAGTATTAAATACCAATCCTCTGTTTAGGTGCTTTTCTTGGAAATGCCTAATCAGGGGGTCCATTGCTAAAATAAACAGTAAAGGTGAAAGGGGGCATCCTTAAAGCGTGCCGCGTAATAAAGCAAAGGGAGCAGAGAGGGTACCATTTAGGTGAAGTCTAGCCGTGGGTTGTGTATACAATAAGGCCGTAGTTGCAATAAAGCCCTGTGGCATTCCCATCCGTTGCATTATGGACAGAAAGAAGGGCCCCTCTAGGGAGTCAAAAGCTTTTTCGGTATCCAGTAGGATCGCTGCCGCAGGTATTTCTGGATCTCCTCTATGTAGGGTATTAAACAGAGTGCCGAGATTAAAGGAGGTGGATCTATGTGGGACAAATCCAGACTGGGCAGGGGATATAATAGATTCCATGAGTAATGAGAGGGGGCACGCCAAAGCTTTCGCAAGAATTTTGTGATCTAGATTTAATAAGGACAGGGGGCGATATGAGCTACAGTGTAGGGGGTCCTTTACGGGATTCGGGAGCAATATAATAATGGCTTCTCTCAGTGTAGGGGGGAGCTGTTGTTTCTCCAGAGCATCGGCATAAACGTCCAACAAATGTGGGGTCAATAGGTCTTTGTAAGCTTTATAAAACTCACTCGTGAATCCATCCAGCCCAGGGGCTGTAGATGTATTCAGGGCGGCAATGGCCTCATTGATACTGTCAGCTGTGATAGGTTCCGCTTGGAAGTTTTGCATTAATTTTTCTAACTAAACTAACACTATTTCCGAGAGGCATTCATCCTGTCCGGTGCAATCCGGTCCTAGTTTAGTGGTGTATAGTGTTTTGAAATAGGATAAAAATTCTTTTTGAATCTATAGGGGTCCGTGAGCGTACTTCCAGAAGTGGAGTACAGTTCCGTAACAAATGATTTCGCATAGGGAGGTCTAAGCATTTGAGCTAGGATCCGGCCTGGGCAGTCTCCCTCGCCATAAACTTTGGCACTTAGGGACATTTTATATATGGGGAAATACCAATCAGCCACTTCCCTGTATTCCAGCAATAGAGCTGCCCTCTTCATGTCGTATCCCGTGTCAGTGGCCACTCCTTGTGAGGTGTCTAGTTTCGTCAGTTCATTCTCTAACCGGGTGAGAGATCTATGCAAATCTCGGAGCACTCCAGCACTTTTCGAGATGCATATTACTCTCATATAGGCTTTGAAACCCTCCCATAACACTGCCTTGGTGTCCACTGAGCATGAATTTGTGTCAAAATACTCCTCAATGGCTACATATAGCTCCTGCCTGAACATGTCGTCATCTAAGGCGCGATTCGGTAATCTCCACTGTCGCTCGTACCCTTCAGAGCGAGGAATCAGTAGCCGCAACAACACTGGGGAGTGGTCAGAGTAAGATCTGGGTAGTGTTTGTATTCTGTGGAACCATTTGGAGAGCTCAGGGGAGACCAGTGTTGCTTGCACCAGTATAGTGTGTATAAATGATGTGGTCTGGGTCGCGGACCCGTCCCATGTCCTGTAATGAGAGGTGGTCGCACATTGAATGTAGGGCTTTGCGTGCTCTTGGTTTCGGGTCAGGGGCTGCCGATGTACTGTCGGAAGCAGGGTCAAATGTAACATTAAAGTCGCCTCGCAGGCCCAGACTGGCCGCTGCGGGCACCGGGCAATCCCCCGGTGCGCCGCAAGGGTGGGGGCCGGTTTGGGGCACCTGGGGGCCGATTTTGTTACAGGGCCGTTTTGCAGCTGCAAAATCGACCCTGTAAAAAAATCGGCAGAGAAGCGGCCCTGGCACAGAGCTCGGTCACCTCGCAACACCGGGGGGAGGAGGTGGGGGCATTTCGTTCCCAAGCGTAGTAATTTCGCATAGAGGGCATGAAAGAAATCCGGAGAATCTGTGTTAGGTCCATAAATGCATCCTAGCGCAATCTTATAGTGGAAAAGCGTGCCTTCTACAAGTTAAATCTGCCGGAGTATTCATATATGACAGAATGGCGTTTGAAGGGGAGTCGCTTATGAATAAGGATGGCTGTGCCCCTGGCGTAATTGCTATAATTGGCAAAGTAACAGTTTGGGCCCCAGGAGGATGCAAACTGGGATCGGTCTGCGAGCGGGAGATGGGTCTCCTGTATCAAGGCGATATCTACTCTGTGTCGGATCAGGTAATGCAGTACCTGCCGTCTCTTGCGGGTGTCGTTTAAGCCCCTGACGTTCCATGCATGTAACCAGTGTAGTGTCCAGTGGTGTGTCCTAGCTGTGCCATACCTGCTCCGCATGTGCAATAAGGAAGGGCGGCTGCCTGCATCCTCGGCCCCTCTTTACAGTGTGCTCTAGCTCGCTTAATGGGAGCAGACGCTCCGCAGCAACTTTCCCTCCCCGCTGCAGGGATGGCTGGTTCCCACGCGACGGAGCAGGCCACCGATGGGGGTCCGGCGTTCGCTCAGTCCGCTGGGTCTTACCGCTGCGTAGGGCCGATGATGCATGGATCGCAGGCTCCGTATCGTCACTCCTCACTGCTCCGCTACTCCGACCTTCGAAACAGCCGCTGGGAGGCACCGCCAGTAGCGTTCACCGGGCCGCCATCTTGGCAATCGCGCTCGCCCACATCTCCGATCATCTCCTCCGGATACCTCCTCCGTCCGGATTCGAATCCTGGCCAGAATTTCACTAATTACTGCCCTACTGTTCCGACATTTGCATGGCTATTTTGGGCCGCTTATGTGGCTGTGAATCGTCGGATGGGTTACTGGCGATTGGAGAGCTTAGCCCAGCGCGGCAATCACGGAAATAATTCTAGTTGGAGCCCTGTCAGTATTTCTGAATCATCCTCCCTGGTGTCCACACCACAGAAGCCGTGGACGAGGGATGATGCGAGGACTGATCGCTCAGTAATGAGAGTTTCATTTACCCCTTTTCCTGACCGGCTCATGGGACACTGACTCCTTTCTTTTTCAGCTCATGATTCAGAAATGCTGACAGGGCTCCAACTAGAATTATTTCCATACCACATAGGTATTGTACTTTTACTTTCACTTGTATATACACTTTGCACAATTTGATGGCAACCTTAGTGAGTGACAGAGGGATCTAACTCGGTCCTGACGAAGAGGCATGCAAGGCCTCGAAACATGTTGACAGCACCAGGAGAACTAGCTCATTAATAGCTTTGGTTTCTCCAACGCACATCCTTTTAACAATACCAGCCTATGACCTATAAAAAGTCTTTGTTATCAGAAGGCCAGGTATTTTTTAACCTCACTTTTTCATTCACCCCGGACCCTACTTCCACTCCCTCAAATACACCTCACATAGCACTTACAATATTCAAGTGCTCCAGCGTAGTCGCCAGTCATAGCGAGCCCCGTCCCGCAGCGGGGTCGGGAAGACCCCGATGATGAAGCATGACATCAAGGGCCCTTTTGGTGTGTGAGGGGTATTTTAACAAATACTGTGTATGCCTCTTGCACCTTGGCTCGCAGATAACCTCTTAGAGTTCTTTACTATGGACAGTGTCGGCATGTCATTTGCCTATGCCCACATTTATTAGTACCTTGATGTTAATGGCAAACAAACCTACCCATTTGCTGGTCTGTAAGGAACCATTTCTCTACTTACTTATGATTCAGGCGAAGTGTTCTGGTGAGCATTCATGGGCCTTATTCACAAAGGTAAATTTACACATTTAGATTTACTCGCAAGTACATTTACTCTTGCAGCTTGGTGTCTGTAAAGAAATGCCTCTTTTTGTATGACCGCCCCAATTATTTTGACTGATGTTGCTCGTGTTTTGATTCTGAACTGCATTGGACACTGCTGGCTAAGCCCCAGTGCATGTGCTCTGTCCCCTCAAATGTATGTGCAATTGGCTAATCCCTGATTGGTATATTTAACTTAACTACAAGTCCCTAATATATGGTACAGTGTGAACCCAGGACTTGTAAGTTAACAGTCAGTAGTGGACTGCAGCACTTATTGTACCATCCTTGCAATGAAAACTTGAAAACATGGCTCTAGGTCTGCCACTGCAGCCTAGTTGGCAACCTTTTAAATCGCCAATTAAACATGGCAAAATAACCCTTTTGCCAAGTCCAAACCCTCTTTTTTATGATCTGGTTTGACAGTGCAGCTGTCACCAAACAATTACATGAGCATCACAAGAGAATGGTCTTCGTACAGCCCAATTGTTGGGAGCCAGGAGTACGTTTTGATTGGGCAGAAGTTGTGTGCTTCCACAAAATACGTTCTTGAACTCAGTGCACAGCTATGATAATTTCTTATTTATTTATCCATGTGCCTGAGCTTCAACTTTCAGAGGCACTCACATGACATCCTCTATTAAAGTGTCTTAGATAACTAGATTATGTATTGTGCTTTTTCTGTGGCAGCAGCACGGATGGGAAGAGGGCAGACTCGTTAACCTACATGGATTTTAAGGTCTGACTATACAGTGCATCTGTCACCTTACCATTTAGGCCCTAATTAGGATGTTGGTCGGTAGGCCTCCAACAGACATCCTTGGTTTAAATTCCAACCGCTGTATCACGATTACGGCAGTCGGAATTCAAACCGGCTGATCAATATGGCTGGCTTCCGACAGGCTCAAGGTGCCCTTATGGATGGCATTTCTACCATCGCGATTATGATGTTGGTTTCCGACAGGCTTTCCATTTTGGGCTTTCTGACATGGAAAGCCTGTCTGAAAGCAACTTTGGGGGCCCTTAACAGGGCCACCACTTCTTCTGTGCCCTCCTGTTGGGGGCCCCCTGTAAATCCCTGCACCTTGTGGCAGGCACAGTGAGGTGCCTACTGGTGCAAGGATTTACAGTGACTTCCATTTCTCTATGGAAGCTTGTGCTGCATCCGGTTTCCGACCGTCGCGCAAGCTCCCATAGAGAAATGGGAGTCTGCAACTGCACCATGTGTGGTCGCATCGTAATTGCAGTTTCGGACCACCGGCCCAAGATCGGTGACCAGACCGAAACCGCAGGGATGTCTGTCGGAGGCAACTCCCCCCGACATCCTAATTAGGGCCTTAGTATACAACTATATTATTCTACAGTTCTTTGCTTCCACTCAAATAGATATCCATTCCCACGCTATCCCCTTGTAATTCCTCACGTTATCATTTAATTTTCCTTTAAAGCCAGATTTATGGATATTGTTGATGCTTGTTTATGATAGTCCTTAAAAATCCATAAGTCACGGTGCAAGATATTCAAAAGGACCTGTTTATTTAATGTTTTACTTGTCCTGATGGTGAAAACTCGACATTGTGGTTTTCAGTGTAACAAGACTGGCAGTCTCGTTGGCTAACATGTGGTTACACAAGCCCAACCGCTAAGTTTCATTTGGGACTACCAAATATAGTACATCTAGATATTAAATTAATAGTTAAGATAAACCTGGTATAGTGCTAACATCAGATTTAGGTTTACTTTTAATTTAAAGGTGACTTTAGAAAGTAACAATTTTCTTGCCCTGAATTTCTAATCCAATTAACTACAGAAGTTGTCACCTGAGACAGCCTGCTGCCCTCGTGCTAAGAGATGTGATTGGCTCAGAGGACAGGGGAACAAAAGGATTTGATAGGATGGCGAGAGAGCTGTAACAGCAGATGGCCAAGCTTCAAAGGACCAGCAACCTATCTCAGCCAAATGGGATTCCCACTGTAGCTTGCCCTCTCCTTTAGGTATTGCTTCCAGAGTGTGAAAACCTTTTCCAGAATTGGTTTTCCAGAAGGAGTTACTCATTATACTGGATACAACTCCAGGGTGCACCGTAGCTCTGACCAAGGGAAGAAAGGTTCTGACAGCTTGGTTTCAAACAGAGATATGTACTGGGGGATTCTTTAGTGGCAATTGCCCAGGAAGTGATTTAAGAGTGGGCGCAGTTCCCAGTGTGAATTTTACCCTTATTGCTTAGGGAATGCTTCCCACCCTCAAACTCAAAATTTACATAAATGTGGCATCCCTGAGGGGGTAGCCCCAGAACTCAACTGGACTCTGAAGGAGCAGAATAAGGACTGCACCTGCTGAACCAAGTCAGGACTTCAGAAAAAAGGACTGCTCTTGCTGCTAAAGTTGTGTGGTGAGATCCAAAGGCTGGACCTGCTCCCACTTGTGCCAAGGACCAATGAGTGCACTCCAAGGGCTTGTTGGCTAGCCTTCCGTTAAGCTTCAGGAAAAAAAAAACTAAAGAAGTCCTGCCTCTGCAAAGTGTCCAGCTGACCAGTTATAACTGGACCTGCCCTGGACCCCACTGGGTCATTCAAGGAGATAGTCCTAGCCTCCAAGAGGTGGCCCCCAGGTCCTGGAATTATGACTGTTGTCAGAGTGTGCTCTTTCTTCTAAATAGAAGTGTAAATTGTGAGCCTAAAGCTCAAAGGTAACGCTTTTTGACAAGAAGTTCATACGTTACTGCTACTCAGCACCCCGTCGTTATAGATGTCTACATGATTGGTTAACTTTCAATTGCACCCACTGAACTGCGGGTTTGTGGATAGCCCTGAACTCCTTGTGTAATGTAACTGGTGCTCGTATAAAGTGCTCCAATACCTTCGGGTCTAGTTTGCCCTGTGTAAAACTGCAGTAAAAAACAGAGAGGTACCCCTTGTGAAAGCCAAGGGAAATGGGGTTATTCAACCTAGATAAAAGAAAGGGATCCCTTAAGGCACAACTAAATACAGGTATGAAATAATGTACCTTATGACATAACGAATACATACAACAAAGATATGGAAAAGTTAAAAATTCATTTATTTTGAATATATTAAAAAAACAACAAACAATACAAACAATAGGGATGACTAGACTAAATCCCTTCATTAAAACAAGATAAAATTGAGACGGTACATATAATTGCGACCTGCACAATTACAAGCAGACAGAACAGTTACAACATATACTTGTTAGATACAGGTTTGTATGTTCTTTCTCCGCTCTGTTTGCACCAGAGTAGTATCGCTACCACCTCAGCGTATCTATTATGGTGTTGGAGACTTGAATTATACAACTTTGATTGTGTCAACGCGTTTCGGTGATATCTCCTTTTTATGATCACCTTTATCAAGACATAAATTTTGTCTGCCAAAACCAGGGGGTATGTATAGTCGCCCTGTTCTGAATGAGTGCAGTATTTTGTTGTCCCCCTGAGCGTGGACCATAATTATTATATGTAGTTAGGCCACAAATGCCATATATAAATGTCACGAATTCCCAACTTCTGACCGATAATGTTGCAGGAGGATGCTGATAAAATAGCCTTTTAGGCTTCTCAAAGATAACCTAATGGGATGGTGTATGATTTCACAATCCCTAGGGCATCATGCTATGGCCAAGCGTAATTAGAGGCTACCTAGTTAGTAGAAAAGAGTTCTGCTCTCTGTGGGGGTCCGAGTCGTGTGTCGTGTGCTCTTGTTGTAAATATTTTTGTCCACCCTAAGCGTGGAAGGGTATTCTCAGATGTGAGACCCTTGCTCATTGCACCATCAGGATTCAAGCAAACCGGGCCGAAGACGGCTGTAATGCCAGAAACCGGTCCCCGGGAGCTTGTTTCCTTCCCAGTGTAAGAATTGGCTTTTGTAGTTTGGTTTGCCCTGTTCCCATCATGCACTGGGACAGGAACAGACTAATTTGCATACAGCCAGGTTCTGAAACTGGGATGGTGCAGTGAGCTAAAAAAACGGTGTTGGATCTAGCCCTGATCTCTTGACTGGTTGAGAGCTTTCTGCTTAATTCAGAGACTCTGTCCCTCACCACCCCTTGTTGTAAATATTTTTGTCCACCCTAAGCGTGAAAGGGTATTCTCAGATGTGAGACCCTTGCTCATTGCACCATCAGGATTCAAGCAAACCGGGCCGAAGACGGCTGTAATGCCAGAAACCGGTCCCCGGGAGCTTGTTTCCTTCCCAGTGTAAGAATTGGCTTTTGTAGTTTGGTTTGCCCTGTTCCCATCATGCACTGGGACAGGAACAGACTAATTTGCATACAGCCAGGTTCTGAAACTGGGATGGTGCAGTGAGCTAAAAAACGGTGTTGGATCTAGCCCTGATCTCTTGACTGGGTGAGAGCTTTCTGCTTAATTCAGAGACTCTGTCCCTCACCACCCCTTGTTGTAAATATTTTTGTCCACCCTAAGCGTGGAAGGGTATTCTCAGATGTGAGACCCTTGCTCATTGCACCATCAGGATTCAAGCAAACCGGGCCGAAGACGGCTGTAATGCCAGAAACCGGTCCCCGGGAGCTTGTTTCCTTCCCAGTGTAAGAATTGGCTTTTGTAGTTTGGTTTGCCCTGTTCCCATCATGCACTGGGACAGGAACAGACTAATTTGCATACAGCCAGGTTCTGAAACTGGGATGGTGCAGTGAGCTAAAAAACGGTGTTGGATCTAGCCCTGATCTCTTGACTGGGTGAGAGCTTTCTGCTTAATTCAGAGACTCTGTCCCTCACCACCCCTTGTTGTAAATATTTTTGTCCACCCTAAGCGTGGAAGGGTATTCTCAGATGTGAGACCCTTGCTCATTGCACCATCAGGATTCAAGCAAACCGGGCCGAAGACGGCTGTAATGCCAGAAACCGGTCCCCGGGAGCTTGTTTCCTTCCCAGTGTAAGAATTGGCTTTTGTAGTTTGGTTTGCCCTGTTCCCATCATGCACTGGGACAGGAACAGACTAATTTGCATACAGCCAGGTTCTGAAACTGGGATGGTGCAGTGAGCTAAAAAACGGTGTTGGATCTAGCCCTGATCTCTTGACTGGGTGAGAGCTTTCTGCTTAATTCAGAGACTCTGTCCCTCACCACCCCTTGTTGTAAATATGTTTGTCCACCCTAAGCGTGGAAGGGTATTCTCAGATGTGAGACCCTTGCTCATTGCACCATCAGGATTCAAGCAAACCGGGCCGAAGACGGCTGTAATGCCAGAAACCGGTCCCCGGGAGCTTGTTTCCTTCCCAGTGTAAGAATTGGCTTTTGTAGTTTGGTTTGCCCTGTTCCCATCATGCACTGGGACAGGAACAGACTAATTTGCATACAGCCAGGTTCTGAAACTGGGATGGTGCAGTGAGCTAAAAAACGGTGTTGGATCTAGCCCTGATCTCTTGACTGGGTGAGAGCTTTCTGCTTAATTCAGAGACTCTGTCCCTCACCACCCCTTGTTGTAAATATTTTTGTCCACCCTAAGCGTGGAAGGGTATTCTCAGATGTGAGACCCTTGCTCATTGCACCATCAGGATTCAAGCAAACCGGGCCGAAGACGGCTGTAATGCCAGAAACCGGTCCCCGGGAGCTTGTTTCCTTCCCAGTGTAAGAATTGGCTTTTGTAGTTTGGTTTGCCCTGTTCCCATCATGCACTGGGACAGGAACAGACTAATTTGCATACAGCCAGGTTCTGAAACTGGGATGGTGCAGTGAGCTAAAAAACGGTGTTGGATCTAGCCCTGATCTCTTGACTGGGTGAGAGCTTTCTGCTTAATTCAGAGACTCTGTCCCTCACCACCCCTTGTTGTAAATATTTTTGTCCACCCTAAGCGTGGAAGGGTATTCTCAGATGTGAGACCCTTGCTCATTGCACCATCAGGATTCAAGCAAACCGGGCCGAAGACGGCTGTAATGCCAGAAACCGGTCCCCGGGAGCTTGTTTCCTTCCCAGTGTAAGAATTGGCTTTTGTAGTTTGGTTTGCCCTGTTCCCATCATGCACTGGGACAGGAACAGACTAATTTGCATACAGCCAGGTTCTGAAACTGGGATGGTGCAGTGAGCTAAAAAACGGTGTTGGATCTAGCCCTGATCTCTTGACTGGGTGAGAGCTTTCTGCTTAATTCAGAGACTCTGTCCCTCACCACCCCTTGTTGTAAATATATGCTTCATCATTTGGACCTGCTCCTCGTTGGGCCGGCGCTGCAATGCCCAACGGCCACCCGCGAAGGGCTCTTTATCGGAGATCTTTTGTTCCTTTACCGTATGGTGAAGTGGGGGTGTGTGGGCCAAGATGGTGTAGGTATGGTGGTGTGCAGTGAGTGCATTACAAAAGGTTGGATAGTCCAAAGAAATTTTATTCTAGCTTTTAATCCACCTTAATAAAAAGTTAGGAGTGGCAATATCCTCAGGGAGAGGTGGTCAGTTGACCCTATGCTCAACTCTTATGGTCGACATGTTTCTTACCTGTTGGTTAAAAATACAGTGGCAATTCTTCAGGAAGTATATTGTGAAAAAGTTATATAAAAAGGGGGATATATGTGTTTCTCAATGTTAACTACCATCCAGGGGGCACTACTATGGTACTTTGCTGTAGTGCCTGTTTGAAGACCTCCCTGTGTTCATAGAGATGCCTCCACTGGGGCGGGGAGTTGCATGGGCGCCTCCAAAGTGGGTGCCCTGTCCGTTTGTGGAGCCTCGCTGGATCACCTACCCTCGATCGCCGCAGGATCGCCGAATTCTGTGTAGCAGGCGGAAGGCGTAAATAGCGAACTGTGAGCACTTTTATGCTTTGGCCTGTATTCTCAACTTGTAGTCAATCATGCTTTTACTTGTCTTCTCATTTTTGGTTTAACAAAACCAGATGAGGAACATGAAACTGATTCAGAGGTTTAAACCCGCGTGCTACCTGCTGACCAAGTGGACGAGCCGTGTTGCGACTCCTTCCTCCTTCTCAAGTTGTGTTTTTGGAGTTTCACCACAGTTTTTGAGCCCAGTTAAAGCCAGTTTTCATCTGACGATTGGCGATAGTGCTGAAGAAGGAATTCTGCTGCACTGCTGACCTGTTGGTGTTAGGTTCTGTGGATTGGCAGGCTAACGGCAAATTGAGAAGTTTTTTGGGGATCGATTGAGTGAAAAGGCCTGCAGTTTCTTATCTTGTGAGGCTGTATGAGGGTTCTAAATGGCAAGAGGGTTTTCTGCAGCCTCTTTGGCGGTCAGTAAAAGTAACACTAACATCATATGGCATAACTTTTTAAAAATAAAAAAAGTAACCACCAGAACCTAAACACAATCAGCATGATGGGTCAATTCACACAAAGAAATTGCAGCCACCGTGAAACCCCAGTGCATCCGCTACCAGCCCTGAATAGAATTAAATGACTCGTGCTAAAGTGCAGAATTGTCCATGGCAAACCAGGTAGGTAATCTGCCTGTCCTGTCTGCCATTGTTTGTTAAATTGTAGTCACTACATAATTTACAAACCAAAGTGAATGTGTATTGATAGTTTCTGCTTCATAATGATATTTTCCATCTACTCTAAATTATCTTTTTGTATAGAATTAAAACCGGAAACCACAAATCATGCCTTAAGCTTACCACCTCTCACTGTTTTGATTAGGTTGTGGAATTTTATACAATTTCGACTTTTCCAAGGGATGGGATGCTTCAAAAATCTACTTGTCTTTAAAACCATCAACTTGTCTTTTTTAGAACAGTGAGGTAACCAATTATGGCAGTGTTCTCACATCAGAGCTCTGATAGAATACTCTGATTGTGCCAGTGCTCATATATTATCCATCCATGTTAGTATTTTAGCTAGAATCTGATTTTGCTCCTTTTCTGAAATCTGCATCAGAGTTTGAAATTAGGCAGGAAGTGATAGTTCTATGGTTGGAATACTCTTGGGGTCTCCTACATACACACTTAAATGTTACCCACTTCTTTTTGGACATATACCGTTGGCAAGGGATGGAGTAAAACATTTTTATGTGGTATGAGTGGAGTGGTGTGGCTCACTGGTTAGAGGCGGCAGACCCGGAAGCAGAGGACGGCCCAGGACCAGGGTTCAATTCCCGACGCGGCAGGGTTGTGAACCACGGTCAGCTGACTCGATAATTCTGGCCTCGGTGCCTACTCTAACCAGGGATCACACTCGGCAACTCTGGGCATTAGCTTGCCTCATCTCCACAACGGCCCCCCACAAATGCCAGGTATGCCTGGTTTCACCTTGGAGATACCCAGGAGGGAACATCTCACAGGGAAAGCCAGGACGGGTTCCACAGCTGTCTATAGCGCCAGGACGCCTCCGGGTAGCAGTGCACTTTACAAGACACACACATTTACATTTACATTTACATGAGTGGCAAGGGAGTGTAGGGAAACTGAACTAGCACTCATCAGTAGATTTTTGCGCAAGCAGATATAATCGTGTTTGTGTTTGCTGATGCAGAAATTGGATTCGCAAAAGTTTGCTAGGGCTACGGTTTCCAGACTATGAGACTGAAAACTCTTTTGAAAGCCTGAAATCCGTAAATCTGAGCCATTGCAAAGGCATAAACCTGCAGGTGCACTTTTGTGACTTTCTTTAAGGATCAGGCCCCTGATTTGTTTTTCATATTACCCTTAACGCTTTTACATAAATTCCTCATTAATAATTTTTTAAGTATCGCTTGCATCACACACCTTTTTAGTAAATGATTCCTCAGAGCAATGTGATTTAAAGTTACACAATAGCTGAACAAAACGTTTCTTTATTTTGCATGTTTTTATAAAAACAGCAATTTTCCGTTTCATGCTTCTGGATGTATTTGCATGCAGTCAGGCGGCATAGTAACTAGCCTAAAATTGCAAATTGTGCCAACGTGTACACATTTTTATACTGAAACCACAATCATTAATGCGAGCTGAGCTCACAGCATTTCCATACAGTGCACATTCTAATAGTAAAGACTTAATTTTAACTAATTCTATATAGAGATTTGAAGACTTGCACAGATGGAGTCATATCTTGCATTAGTGACTGAGAATCATTTTTCACATATCCATACTGTGGTTCTTTAAACCTGTATCCAAAACAGGGGCTTAGGCAACTTGTCCAGTGGACCAAACAAGCATGAAAACTTGTTGACAATATTTCATGGGCAATGGAAATTTCACACCCTGATCAATAAAATATATATATTCACTAAAAGTGACAGGGACGTTATAGTTCGGCTCAGATTTTACACACACAAAACCAGAGAAATTTAGCAGTTCTAATAAGCTGAGCTAACTATAACTTGGGTTCCTGCAATGCACTGCTTATGACGTTACATAACTCAATACATGATCAGTGACATCACTGATGACATCTCAAATGACATCATCCACAAAATCTCTGATGCACCCACTCACACCACCATGTAACCTTTCATACACCCAAATTCAACTTTCAAACTACCATTCTCGACAAGATTGACAAACCCATACCAGTACTTGCTTACCCACTCACTGATTTATAGACTACACACATCCACTGAGTCATCCAAACAGCCACTCGTACATGTATGTATGTATGTATGTATGTATAGGCATTTATATAGCGCGCTACTTACCCGGAAGTCCCAAGGCGCTTCGACCGCTGCAAAACCCTTCCTGGCTTCCCTGAGAGATGGTCCCTTAATGGGTATCTCCAGGGTGAGACCAGGCATCCCCGGCGGTCTGGTGGGGCCGTTAGTGAAGATGAGGCAAGCTAATGCCCAGAGTTGCCGAGTGTGATCGCTGATCAGAGTGGGCACCGAGGCGAGAGAATTATCGAGTCCGCTGACCCTGGTCCAGAAACCTGCCACGCCGGGAATCGAACCCTGGTCCCGGGCCGTCCTCTGCTCTCGGGTCTGCCGCCTCTAGTACATCAACTCACTCACTAATTAAACCAGTGGTATATCTACTCATACAGCCACACAGTCACTCACACACACGGTCACCAATAGGGCTGCACACCTATAGTTAATCACAAAGCCACTTACTCACCTATACAGTTGTACACACACCAATTCACTCATTCATACAGATACTAACACATACTTACTCGCCTTTAAATGTAAATGTCAAGGTATTTGTAGAGCGCACTGTCACCAAGCGGTTTCCTGGCGCTATTACTCATACCGCTGTGGAACCCTTCCTGGCTTTCCCTGTGAAGTGTCCACTCCTGGGCACCCCCAGGGTGAAGCCAGGCATCCTAGCTCTGTTGGGGCCGGTGTGAAGGTTAAGCAAGCTATTGCCCAGAGTTGCAGCGTGGGGCCCATGATTAGAATAGGCATCGAGCCGAGAATTGTCAGGTCCGAGGAAATTGAGCCCAAGACCCGCCGAGGTGGGAATTGAACCCTGGTCCCGGGCCAGAACTCTGCATCAGGGTCTGCCACTCTAACCATTGAGCCACACTCCTCCTTTACAGTCACTGACACAAGCACACACTCGCCCATACAAACAATCTCACAATCACTTACTCACAGATACAGTCACTTATATGCTCCAACACTCACCTATACTGCCTTTCACATATGCAGTAACTCACCCATATACCACTGACACATCCATTAACTCACTGACACAGCCATACGCACACTCACTCACCCATACAGCCCCTCTCAGACATACTTACAAACCCATACAGCCACTGATTCACCCACTCACTCATCCATGCAGGGAGTCACACTACCCCTCACCCACCCAGACACGTACTCCCTATCCTATGCAGCCACTTACACACCAACTGACAGACTGATACAGACACAACTGTAGTCACTGACCCATTCATTCACTGAGACATGTATAATCACTCACTTATACAGTCTGTCACGCACCCACTAAATCATCCATACAGGCACTCATACACCCACTGATTCATTAAAACACCTTGGTGTATATATATTTAATACTCATAAACTGTTTTAGACACACTCATAGTCACCGGATGATGTCATCAGTGATGTCATCAGTGATGCCACTGACCATGTCATGAGTAGTGTAATATGTGAGGTCATGAGCAGTGCATTGCAGGGGCGCAAGTTATAATTAGCTCAGCTAACTATAACTGCTGAAATTCTCTGGTTTGTGCGTGTGAAATCTGAGCCTAACTATAATATCCCTGTAACCTTTGGATTTTTTTTTGTGAAGGTTTTTTTAATTACATATCCTAACTATAGCAGCCCTGTAACCTTTGTTTTTTTCCAGTGAATTTCAAAGGTTTTTTTAAACTCTAAATCCTAACTATAACTTACCTGTAACCTTTGTTTTTTTCCAGTGAATTTCCATGTTTTTCTAAGTAGCAATGGTGTAGAAAGGGATCTGGCCTCTGACCAGCTTTCAGGAATCCTGCTTTGTAGGACTGACAGAAAGTACCAGGAGAGCTTCTTGGTCCCCAAGGTCCTTTAGTATCCAAGAGAACTTTATTCCCCAACCAGTAGTGTGCCAGGAGATGCGTTTGCAGAGTGGTGCAGAAAGGGGGTGTGGCCTCCAAAGACCCCCTAGCAAACTGACTGTGTGGGACTTGCTGAAGGTAACAGGAGTGATAGTTGGGCCCCCAAATAGGGGACTTAATCTCCCAACTAGTACTATACCAGGAGGAGCGTTTGCAGCGTGGTGGAGAAAGGACATCCTTAATGATTGCACGGGTAGTGCCTGTATGATTCTATGAGTGCCATTGCTGCTGAGCTTGGCACCAAGGACCAAAATATTGTTTTGTTGTTTAGTGAACTTGGGCCCTAAGCCACATGAGCCCACTGGTGTTACTTCCAGACGATGTAAAGTAACTCTGCAGTGATTGTCTGTAAACTTTGTTCGGCTGAAATGTGTATGTCGGGTTGAAGAAGATCACAGCACACAATCTTCAAGTGTTTTTCATAAATATGCTACAAAGACAGATTGGCCACTGTTGCCTCAAATTGTCTTCACGTAAATGCTGATATTCACACATCTATCCTCCCAGGGCCAGGCCTCTGCTTATCGTAGTAATCTAGTAAATAATATGTGGCTATATACCATTCTTTGTTTGAAAAGAAAAAATGCATTTATTTACCTTCAATAGATTTCTAAAGCATTGGTGTCATTTATATGGTCAAGTTCAGTGCCTCAGTCCATATCCTTCCTAAAGTCTCTGGCCTTACTTTTCTTTTTATAAAGTATTTAAGAGGGGGCCAAAACGGACAACTGCCATGTCTCCTACAACCCAACCGTCCGTCTAGTAGGAGCAACCTCGATTTTGTGACTTATAAAAGGCTATTTTTTTTGATTTTTGTTCTTGAACTTCCTTCTTCATTACATGTCAGGTAGTGTATTTGAATAGGGATTTTGACCCAAATTATCAAATTTGATTTTGTGATATGGATTCAAAGTTGACCACCACTACCTCCTAATGGTCACTCCTCAGTTCCAAGAAGGTTTTATGCAGCATACCCAAATAGAATAACCAATATAAAGGTAAGTACGTTTTTATCTTGAACTCAAATGTGTTGGGCATGTGCTAACTTTAGGAAGTATTCCTAAGTACACATTTTGTTGATTGATCATGTGGTAAAGCAAATTTTAAATGGAGTCTAATGTGAGTAGAATAATTTAATTTATACAGAGAACTGAATTATTGGTTTTCAAATTTTTTTTTGGTCTAGACGAAACTGATGATTTTGGATAAAGTCTGCCTCCATGCTGTTTTGTGTGTTAAATTTACCACCTCGTAAATTATCAGACAGCATGGCCCACTTTGAGTACAATATGACATAAGAAATTCTCGGGTGTTAGTTCATCTTTTTTTATTTTATATTTCACAGGAGGAAGTGAGTTGAAGTGCCACAACTACTAGACAGTCATTGTGAGTCATCGCGTTATCACTTTCCTTCTCATCGCCTCAGACCAATGTAAAAAGAGCTCTTCCTCTTCTCACTGAATGTTCACCACCACCGTGGGATATACATTGACTACTTGGTCTTGTGACTTTCATTCATGTTTGCCTGTGGATCGTAACGTTGCGTACTTCATTAAAATAAGTCTGTCCAATATCATTGTTGCTACCTTCAATCAACCTCTGTGGCAGTACTTTACTCGGTGAAAGAAATCAAGAATGTGTCTCTGGTAAGATTCCCACAGAGACCCAAAGGATTTTGACATGGAGTGCCTCAAAGTAGCATCTGCTGTTTGTTTCCTGTGGACTTTGCTGACGCATGTAGCTTCTCAGAATCTGATTAAGAATTCCAGAGACCAAAAGACCGAGCACCAGCTGCTTATCAACGAAGTCAATGCAGACAACCCAGGTCTGGACACCTCTGAATTTGTGGAGCTGTATCATACCAGTGGCCGGAAAGTCCCCTTAGATGGCTACTTTGTTGTCTTTTACAATGGAAAGTTCAATACAGCGTATAAAGTGTTAAATCTCAATGGTTTTTCTACAGATGAAAGGGGATTCTTCCTTGTAGGGTCCTCAACTGTGATTCCGAGTCCATCTGTGGTTTTAGCTCCCAACACCATCCAAAATGGGCCGGATGCCATCGCTTTGTATCAAGGCATGGGTGTATACAGAGAGAACATGCGGGTTATCAGCGATGGGTTGATTGATGCCTTGGTGCACAAATCCAAAGACACTGATAAGGCAGATGTTTTAATCAGTGTTTTGACTCCAGGTAGGGAGGCTTTCTTGGAGGATCCTCTGTTCAGGATTACGGATGAGTCCATTGAACGATGCCTTGGCCCTGATTCCCAATGGACTTTCCAAGTTTCTGCACCATCCCCAGGCAAGGAGAACCACTGCGGCTCTTCTCCTACGTGGAACTCTTCGTTGGCCATTGTTATCAATGAGGTTAGCACCGTGTCCTCCCATGGGGAATTTGAGTTTGTGGAGCTCCAGGGACCACCATCAGCCCATTTAGAAGGCTTGGTGTTGGTACTTCTCGATGGAAAAACTAAACAAGTCTACTTCTCCATGGATATTCAAGGGAAGACTTCTCTAGACGGACTGTTCCTAATTGGACCTGCACATCCCAAAGTGGAAGGTAAGGACTTAAAAACGAGACTTTCAATATTGGTAAATAATTATTCAATATTTAACCTCTGTCTTGGCATGTTCTGTACATCAAACAGTAGAATAATGTTAATGTTTACATTGTGTTATACGATTCTGTGACAATGCACTTGTCGTTACAGTCTAATGAACCAACCTATCAACATTTTTGGTGTGGAGCCATTTCTATGTCTGCATGTTCCACAATAAATGTTGTACTCTATGGGAACTGATCCCCAATGTTTAATTTGAGTTGGTGCTTGCAAGTGGGGCCCACAGGCATTGATTTTTTGGGGGAACCAATACTTATTTTTCCTCATCAGACTTTGACCCAGAGCAAGAGGGAAAAGCACAAAAAAAGGGGAACGTAGGAAGATAAAGATTGTAAAAATAGTGACAAATAAAGAAAGCAAGGGTGAGGTGAAAGAGAGCATGCAAGAGTGAAATAAAGGGACTTGGAGTTTCCAGTGGTGGGTGAAGGAGGCATGAGGTGGATTCAAGAAAATGCAGTCTTGGTATTCGGTACACCTGACAGTCGATAGCTCTAGCCGCAGGGTTCTGGGAAAAACTTTGCATTCCAAAGCTTAGAGCCTGGTTCAGATCTTGGCGGGCAGCTTACTCTGTCACACCGGTGACGGATATCCCTTTCGCCAAAATATAAATCCAATAGGATATATAAAATGGAATTTATATTTTGGCAGACAGGATATCCATCACCATTGTGACAGAGTATACCGTCTGCCAAGATCTAAATCAGTTTAACAAAAAAGGGTCTTGGCTCCTACCACAGCAAGGCTAAGCCAAATGTATATACTAAACAAAACAAATGCCAGTACTGCATTTAACTTCCTAACGTCTGCTAAAACCCATGTGAATAAAACATACCGGTCTGTTTGATATAACGTCACTAGTTTATTGGTTTATTTATTCCACTAGTTTGCAATTTATTTATTGCTTTTTTTGAAAGACAAAAACTTTTTTTTGTGCATATACAAAAATTCACCACTGAATACAATCTATAATAATAACAAACAATCACTGTACATATTTACAAATCATCTACTCCAAACTTACATTCCAATGCATTCATTCTACAGTCATACCCCCCTCACAAACACAATGACCGTCGATAGCTCTAGCCGCAGGGTTCTGGGAAAAACTTTGCATTCCAAAGCTTCGAGCCTGGTTCAGATCTTGGCGGGCAGGTTACTCTGTCACACCGGTGACGGATATCCCTTCCGCCCAAACATAAATCCAATAGGATATATAAAATGGAATTTATATTTTGGCAGACAGGATATCCATCACCATTGTGACAGAGTATACCGTCTGCCAAGATCTAAATCAGGCCCTTAATCTTTTAAAAATCGAGTACTGCTGATCCCCCTTTTCGATGGGTCACAAAATAATAGGAAGGTGGAGTAGTACATTTGCTTTAAGTCCTTCATTATAGGTAATATATTTTGAATGAGGAGGAATGTTTAATTAAAAATAATTGAGATCTTGTGGAAAAAATGTTGTTTAGACTATTGAGGTTTTGAAGACCGAGGTATTTACCCAGGAATGGACGTACAGCACACAGCTCCATCCCCATTTCAAATAACATGTTGCTGTGTGTGAAGTGTTAGTCGAACCGCAGAGCATTTCCAATGCTAAATCTTTTCAAAACCAACAACCATGTAATGGATCCAGAGCTCATTGAGCAGAACACAAACACCATTGAGAGACGTATTAGATCGTATCGCCTATAGAACATCATCAAACCCCATATGTAAGGTTAGCACAGTAATGTTGAAATATGTCGATGTTAGCCGGTTTGCACACAATAGAACTGTAAAAAAATACATGGTTGTTAATGGTTAAAAGGATAGAGTCAATCAATCAAGGAATTTATAAAGCGCGCTACGCACCTGTAAGGGTCTCAAGGTGCTAGGGAGGGGGGTGGGGTGCTGCTACAGCTTGAACAGCCAGGTCTTGAGTAGTCTCCTGAATGTCAGAAGGTCTTCGGTCTGCCATAGGAGGACGGGACTTGGCGGCGAGGTAGGAGAACGATCTGCTGACGCTAGCCGTTCTTCGGATGCGGGGGGCGGTGGCGAGGGCAAGGTCGGCTGAGCTGGCGGTTTGGGGTGTAGAAGGTGAGTCGACTTTTGAGGTATGTTGTTCCGGTGTTGTGGAGTGCCTTGTGTGCATGGTTGAGAAGCTTGAATGTGATCCTTTTGTTGACGGGTGATCCATAGGTCACATTTTCAAAGTGAGCGCTAAGCCCTTTACCACAGTGTGGACCCCAATACATTAAAGTTTAGTTTTTTCATACATTTAAACTCCCGACTATGTGTGTGATTTAAAGTTGCATTCAAACATTCCATTGCATAGGACTTAAAAGCAGATTTTACTTTATGTAAATTAATGTCTCATCATTTTAAGTATGGCTAGGGTTCAAAAGGAACAATCTTTATGAATTCATTTCCACTTGCATTGTGATCTCCCAAATATTACCCTTGAGGTACTTGTTTTCTACATTTGTACGAGGTAAAAACTTTAGATTGATTTGCAAAAGAAAGATCCTTAATATGTATTGATTGTGAGCTATTTGTATGGTGATTCTTGTGTGTGTATTTTCAGGATTTGGACTGATAGCGATTCCGGCAAGGTTAGGAAACGATCTGTTTCTAATGTGCTCCTGTATATTGTACAGTCTTCCATCACTGTTTGTATAATGCTTTCCGGTGGTTAAGTCAGCAGTGACCACCAAAATAAAACAGCCACATATGAGTACCCTGACGTATGAAATCTTTAAAAACAAAACTGACACTATATATTCCTTCTCAATTTAACTATACCTAAAGGCAGCATGGACACCAGTTGGAAGGCAGAGTCTGGACAAAGACTCATTATGTTTTTCGAGTAGATATCTAGAAAATAATTATGAAATCGCACGATGAGTGTGCGCCAGGTCGAAATGGTCTAACCCAAGCATTATTTAAAAAGAATCCAAAGTTTTGGGCTGATAGGCTCAATGTGCTAGTTACCCATATTTTAAAAACACACAAAATTACGGAGTCCTGGAGGGGTTCGATAATACAGCCAATCTATAAGAGCAAGAATACAACCAAACCTAAAAATGTGTCTGATTGCATTGCTTGATGCTGAAGCTAAAAGCTTTGCAGGCCTGTTGCTGTCACACCCTGATATCTGGGCAAACAAAGAAACGATTACCCCCTGAATCAAATATAATTCTGACGGAACAAGGGCTATGTCTCACATCTGATGGCCATCTCCATGTTAATGGCAAATTCAGCCCAGGCGCGCTTGTGTCTGTGTGCCTCTTTCATTGATTTTTAGGGCGGCATTCGACAGAATCTCAAGAAAGCGCCTCTGGAAAAAGTTAAGCATCTGGGTTGTTCCCTAGAGCCTGTTACGAGCGATTGAAATTCTGTATTCTGAAACCAGGCTGCGTTTGAAACTAGGAGATTGCACCCTTCTTTCAAGGAAGACATTGACTATGGATGGCCTTAAGCAGGGTCGCACCCTGGACCCCTCCTTTTTAATCTATTCTTTTCCAGTCTTACAGGGCAGCTCGAAACCATTAACTCACACTCCCCGAAACTTAGAATTAAATCCTTGTCTAACCTTCTTTACACAGATTACTTGTTGTTACTAAGCCATACTAGGGTGGGTCTACAGGGGGCTTATGAGTGCCCTTTTTAACAATACAAAGCTACAGAAGCTGGAGCTGAATCGAGCAAAAAACAAAATCCTCATATTTGGGAGGAGGCTAACATGCCGGGAACATGGGAGGAGTGAACATTGAGAAAGTGTCTGAGTACAAGTATATTGGAGTCTGGCTAGATGAAAGGGGTTCTTTTCAAAAGCAAAGGGATCCATTAAAAAGAAGGCACTCGTCCTTCAGTACCCCCTCCAATATAAAACAAGCATTGGCGTTGCCAATAGGTCTCGCATTAGGAAAGTTTGAGCTATTGGTCTTATAAATGACAATTTTTTGTATTTATGTGTTAGTTTTGAAAATAGCTAAATTAATAGCTTTGTCATTTACAATGCCAATAGCTATAACTTTCGCAAATGTGACACCTATATCATTTGTAATGCAACATGTTTTGTATTTACGTGACTTGGATGTATTGATATTACAAATTACAATGGCTTTTAATTTTTTTAAATAATTAATACTTAAACAAACGTGATTTTAGGTTTAAAGCATTTAAAAACATAGGGAGAGGGAATAGGAGGTTAGAGGTACATACACCATAGCAAAGAAATGAGCTGATATCAAGAGTGCGACGGTGGACCAGGCCGCTGTGAAAAAGGATGCAACAGCAAATAAAAAAGGCTCAATATAAGCAATACCTCCATTCCAAGCATGGTCAACACCATCAATCTGAGCATTGAAAATACCAAGCAGTAACACACAGAAACCCAACCCGCCATCCCCTAGAACCCTCCCCCAAACACCCCAACTCCCCCCACCGCCCCCGTCCAATGTACCGCTAGAGACCCTACCTGCTCCCCACCGCACCCCACCCCTCCAGGGACCCAGCCTCTCTACCCCCCTAGTCAGCTGGAATCACCGGTGGCGTCAACCTTAGGAGCCTGAGGTACCTCGGACAGGTGAGTTCCCTAAATTCAGTAGTTAATAGCGCCCGAAAGGGTTGCCATAGCTCGTCAAATTGGTCTATCTCCCCTGCCACCGTGAGTGACAATTTTTCCATACCTAGCACATGCCAAAGCCTGTGCAGCCAGCCAGTGATGGAGGGGGCCGTGGTAGTGCGCCAGTGGACGAGGATGTTCTGAACCGCTGAGCCCAGCGCAACCGCGATTTGCCTGCCCCTACGGGACTTCAGCGGGTACATCAGGCCATTGGGAAGGCCCAGTAATACATACGCCGAAAAGCGTGGTAGCTCAATTTCAAAGTGCGTATCCACCTCATCAAGAACCTCCTTCCAATATGCGGCCAACAAGGGACAATCCCAAAGAATGTGCGTGAGGGTCCCCACCTGACCACAACCTCTCCAGCACTCCTTCTCAATATGCCTATTCATCTCGTGCAGTCTCTCAGGGGTGTAATACCAGTACGTGGACACCTTGGTGAATGTCTCAGTGAGGCCGGTGTGATACGCAGAGTGTCTCGCCCGGTGTGCAATCTGGTCCCACTCCTTGTGGCTAAGTGTCCTACCCAATTCCCTGTGCCATCGTTCCCTGCCCGGATTATAATAGTGAAACGGAGGAGGCTGTAAGAATTTGAAAGATCAGTAATCAGTTTAGCATCCGAGGCGCGGGTCACCAGCCACCGCTCATATGGTGTTATCTGACGATCAGCGGTGTCCCGCACCTGGGGTTGAAGCGCCCAGTGCCGGACCTGCATATATCGCAGTCTATCAGACTCTGTCAGGCGGAACTCCTGTTGAAGCTGCTGAAAGGGGACCACCCCCTCCGGCCCATAAATCTGAAAGAGCGCTCGGCAGCCCGCCAACCGCCAATGGGAGAACGCGCCCGGTTCCATCCCTGGGGAAAAATCCGGATTATCCATAATGGGCGTAAACGGCGAGGGGAACGTGGTGAGGTCCCGAGTCTCGCAAACCGTGTCCCATACCCTCAGGGGGACCCTCGTGACAAAAGAAGCATAAAGATTGGGAGGGCGGTGAGCTCGGCGCAAGAATGGAACTTCCTGGAGGGTGCGCCCCGCCACCGCCTGGTCCTGAAAGAGCCAGTGCTTATCGGATTCCCACCTGCTCCACTCCACAAGGTATCGCAACTGCGCCGCCTGAAAATATTTCCGGAGGTCCGGAATACCAAGACCCCCCGCCTCCGGAGCAAGCGTGGAGAGAACTCTCTTCATCCGTGGCTTGCGACCCTGCCAGACAAAGCGCGCGATGTCAGCTTGCGTCTGTCTGATCCAACCCACCGGAGGCTGGAGCGGCAAGGCTCGGAAAAGATATAGGATCTGGGGTAGAACCGTCATCTTGACCGCCGCAATCCTGCCAAGCCAAGACAACAGGCCCTTGCCCCAACGGCCAAGTTCCTCCTTGATCTTCTTACTGAGAGAGGTGTAATTAGCCGTCACCAGCGCCGGCAACGTCGGCGCCAGCAGAATCCCCAAGTACGGCACCAGGGACGATGACCACTGCATGGGGAAGAGCCGCTGGAGGTCCCGTCTAGTGTCCGCAGCCAGAGACACGTCCAAAGCCACCGACTTGCCCATGTTCATTTTGAAACCGGCCACACGTGAAAAAGCATCCAACTCGTGGATGCAGGCGGGAAGGGATCTCCTGGGGTCATCCAGAGTCAGCAGGACATCATCCGCATAGAGGCTAACCGCGTGGACATACTGCCCCATCTTGATCCCAACTGCGTCCGGGTTTTGGCGGATCCTCTGGGCAAACGGCTCCATGTATAGAGCAAAGAGGAGTGGGGAAAGGGGGCACCCCTGCCTCGTGCCGCGCTCGATCGCAAAACTACGGGAGCTGCACCCGTTGACCCTCACCACTGCGGAAGGGTGCCTGTAGCAGTTGAAAACCATCGAGCAGAATTTATCGCCGATGCCAAATTTTTTGAGTACCTGCTCTAGATAAGGCCAGTGAACTCTGTCAAAGGACTTCTCGGCATCCACCGACGGCAGCATCCGCTCGCCCGGGATTCGAGAAGCCTTCTCCAGAATATGCGTCACGCGTTTGGTGTTGTCGACAGTTTGCCTGCCGGGCACAAAACCAGCCTGGTCGGCCTCAACCAGGCCCGGGAGGTGCAGGGCCAGCCTGGACGCCAGAATCCCCGTGTACAACTTGAGGTCGACATTCAAGAGCGAGATGGGCCTATATGAGCCGCATAAGGCCCGATCCATCCCAGGTTTCGGAATCACCGAGACCGTCGCTCTCAGGAGATCCGGTGGGATGGCTCCCGATTCGGAGAAAGAGTTAAACAACCGAGCGAGGATAGGGGCCACAACCGGGCAAAAGGTTTTGTAAAACAGGGACGTGTAACCGTCCGGGCCCGGGGCTTTCCCATGCTTAAGTCTGGCAATAGCGGAAATCACCTCCTCAACGTGGATATCGCACTCAAGATATTCCGCCTGAGCGGAGTCAAGCGCCGGAAGGGCCACAGATTCCAGATAGTCCGCGGTTTCCCGCGGCGAGGAGGGCTCCCCGGTATACAGCGCCTCATAGAAACCACAGAAGGCTTCCGCCACCTCCGCGTCACCCGAGACAGCCTCCCCATCCGCACCCAAGAGCTCCTTCACTACATTTCGCTGTTGCACGACTCGTAGCCTATGCGCCAGAAGCTTGCCACACCTATCCCCCCCTGTGTAGAATGCATGCTTTAAACGTAACGCTGCGTATTCCGCTCTGTCCATGTCCAGTGCCGACAGTAACTTCCTGGCAGCCTTCAACTGCCTCCAGACCCTCGGAGCACCCGTACGGCGGTGGACCTGTTCAAGCTCCCTGACCTGGGAAGTCAGCTCCTCCCGCTTCCGTTGCCGCTCCCTGTTGTCTGCCGAGGAGATAGAGATAAATTCCCCCCTGAGGACTGCCTTCAGCGCCGCCCACTGTGTCGCCAACGAGGTGTCCGATTTACTATTGTGTGCCTGGTAGTCCCGTATCGCCTCCTCAATGTGTTTCACCACTGTCTTCTTGTGCAGAAGGGTGTCCGTAAGGCGCCACCTTCCTCGAGAGGGGGAGGACGCCGGCCACGCAAACTCACTCACGACCGGCGCATGATCAGACAGTGTCAGGACCCCAATGTCCGCCGCCGTAGCAGCGGCACGCATCGGTCCACTAACCAGAAAGTAGTCCAACCGTGCGTAGGTCCGGTGCGCATGCGAATAATAGGAGTAATCCCTATCTGTAGGGTGGAGGGTGCGCCAAAGGTCATGCAAATCCAGTTCGGCTATACGGGCCTTCCCGGCCTGGGAAAGTTCCCCAGTCTGCGGGAACCGCTGCGCCGACCTGTCCACTGCAGAATCAAAGACAATATTCAAGTCACCCCCTAGTATGACATGACGATCGGGGGAAGCAGTTGCATCCACCAGCACTGAATCCAAAAAACGTTCCTGATGGTCATTCGGGCTATATATGGAGCCAATAGTGAACGATATGCCCCCCAGGCGGAGGCGGTATGCCAAAAGCCTCCCTTTTTGTTCAGCAAATTTATACAACACCTCCCCCTTAAAGGAGCTCGCTAGCAGAATAGCCACCCCCGCAGTTTTGGACGCAGCAGAGGAGAAAAACTGGGTGGGAAACCTGGCAGAGCGCATTCTATGGCAGTCGCGGGACAGCAAATGGGTTTCTTGCAGGAGGCATATATCAGCTTGCGTCCCCTCTAGCAAAGACAAGATCGCCCTACGCTTAACAGGGTTATTCAGGCCCTTCACATTAAGGGTCACCACCTTCAGGGACGACCTATCCTCCAGAGGCCGGAGACGCTACGCCGCGGGCAGGCAACCGGAGGGGAAGGGGCGCAGGGCAGCAGCGCAGGACAGGCAGAAGTAAGCCAAGTGTGTACACAGGAAACATCGGACGGTTCTTCCCCAACCCCAGAACAACACCCAACCCCACCCCAAACGAACCAATGGCAACTAGCCAAATACCAACTCAAACAACCCATTGTCTCAGTCAGGCCCCAAAACGGACAGGTCTGTAGAAAATAACAAAAGTGGACGTCCGGCCACTCACTTCTCCCGCTCCCCCCCAACCCCCGCTCCAACCCCGAACCTGGCACCGAAGAAGCTATGTTCATCTCCCCCCGGAGTGAGTTTAGGCCGTCAAGGCCACACCGTTCGAGTCAGCTGAATCCCTGGCCGCTTCTCTCAGGGCTCTGGCCATGTCCGCTCTGATGGTGGGCGAGTCAGGCCGCCCAGCGCTCGCCGCCGATCTCCGTCTCGCCGACCTCCGTCGTCCTCCTCGATCCGAGCGCCTCCAAGACGGCGTCGCCCCATCGTCTTCCGTAGCCGTGAGCCCCAAGACTCCGCAAATGTCTTGCAAGGAACGCAGCTGGTGCAGCACTCCATTCCAACGAAATATTAAACGAAAGGGATGTCACGCAGGAAATCGGTCGCAATCTTGAAGGACCTGCGCTTCTGCAATGTGATGGCAGATAGGTCCTGATACAGCGCCACAGGTCGCTCTCTAAACATCAGTGGCTGTTTCCTGCGTGCCTCGGACATGATGCGCTCCTTCATCGGAAAGTCAGGAAGATAGGCCAAGATGTCTGGCGGGGGTGCTGCCGACTGTCGCTGTCGGCCGACCCTGTGGGCCCTATCAATGCGGATCGGAAAGTCCGCGGCCTCTCCCAGAATGTCCCGGAATAGGTCTTGCAAGTAGCCCACCAGGTCTGTCCCCTCATCGGCACACCCCGTACCCGGATATTATTCCGCCTCGACCTGTTCTCCAGGTCTTCGGTGTGGGCCTGGAGTTCAACGCACTGTTCCCGGAGACGGAGAACGTCTTGTTGCAGGTGGACAATCTCGTCGTCCCGACGTTGGGCCGCTGTCTCCACCGTCTCTATCCGCTCACCAAGACCCTCCACTTCCCTGCGGACCTCGCGTACCTCGCTGGCCACCTCCTGCTTCAGCGTCTGGAAGTCCGCTTTAAGCGAGCTGAACAGGTCCTCCATGAAGGATCTCGTGACGGGGGGCTCACCCCCGCCCGTGTCCGCCGCGGCCCGGGAAGAGCCCGGGGACGGTTGCGCCCTGTCCCGTTGTTGCTGGGCCCTGCTAAGCATGTCCGGCAGGGTACGGTCCCCCTTCCTCGATCCTCCTTTTCCAGCCATTCGTATCTCGTACCTTGTCGCGACCAACCGAAGCAAGGACACGGGCTCCGGCCACTTCGAGGTGGTTCCAGCGGCCAACAGAGTCCCTCAAGAAGGAACTCCGGGCCAGGTAGGGAACCTGCGCCACAGATGACAAAATGGCGGGCCAGTCCAGTCACAAAGGGTCGATCGGCGCCCAGCCAAGAGTTCAACAAGGGCCCCCATCGGGGGAACTCCGGCCGGAGTGTCCCGCAGGAAGGGAGAGGCGTGCAGAAGCGGAGGTGCAGTAGGCGACTTCAAGCGACTTCGAAGGAGGCCTCCTCACCGTCGCTGTGCAGACAAGATGGCGGTTGGGCGGGGCCGGGAAGATCGTCCAAGCCCGGTGATGGCACCGGGGGCACTCCAGAAGCCAGGCCCGCGGCGAAAAGTTCCAACCAGGGCTGTTGGGCAAAGAAGGAAAAACAGTAGATCTGGCTCCGATTCCAAGCGTTGTCGTCTACCGGCCAGGGGCCGGGGCTCTCACCCCTTGGAAGGCCACCACCGCTAGTCTAAGCACCACCTCGCTCACACGGCAGGGTCCCTGTGCAGGGAAGTCGCACAGCCGATATCCCTCAAGCGATCCCCGTCGAGCATCGGGCGGTTTCCACACCAGATCGCTAGGCATCAGCACCAGGCCCCAGCAGGGATGTCCGGACAGCGCTCCGATCAGCTCCGCCTCCAAGGCGCTCCGCCGTCCTGAAACAGTCTTTTAAGGTGCTTCCACCGGAGCGATCGGGGCCAAAGTGGTACCAATACGTGCCCCAAGGTCTCCGTCGTCCGTCTCTCATCCGCTGAGCTTCAGCGGGGGGAGAGAAGCTGACGAAAAAGGGCTCGGGCCTGGACGGGTCGGAGGAGCTGCGGGAAGAAGCGTCCGCTCACCCCGCCATCTTGGCCACGCCCCAACAAACGTGATTTTAAAAAACCACCAATAAAGATATTTTGCTCTACCCCACTAAAGAACACACTGTATCTAAATGTTGAATGTGTTGACCACAGTCATTCTTTGCAGAAATATAATTGAACTGTAATTAAAAGCACAAGATAGCTAGATGGCTGAGCGAAGCCAAAGCCGCAGGGGCAGACTTAAAAGAAATGTAATTGTTTTTTTCCAAACTGCTGCAGAGATGCTGTCACAAGAGTACAAAATTAAATTTGTTGCCTAAAAATACTACATACGCATGCAGCTCCGAGCCTAGCTACCTACAGGTCTGAATGTGTGTGGAGGTTCTACATGAAAATTACATGTGCTGCATATCAAAGGATTCCTTAAAAAAAAAATATATATATATATATATATATATATAAACGTGCTCAAATAATTAAAGGAAAACTAAACTTTGTTTTTCAGCGCAAGGACTATAAATATTACTAGTAGAAAGGTGATTTAAAACTACACTCGCACAAAGGGATGGGGTTGTCCGTTCTTCTGCTCCCACGCGTAGGACATTCTTTATTTTCAAAATCGAGGCATGTTGCCAGAGGCCTTTCCGGAGCCAGATGGACCTTTTGTTACCTCCGTTTTACCAAAGGGGTGAAGGTGTCATTCCCGCTCTCTCACTGGGGCTGGCCGATTAACGTATGCAGATTGAGCAGCGGGCCTGAGCAGAAGTGGCCTCACTTGTATTCAGCTGTGGCTCACCATTATGAACTAATCGTGCACAAGTGTCCTTTTGCATTATTTTGTTTATCCCTAAGAAGTTAAAAAAACGTGTCTTTTTTTATAACCCCAACCTCCTTCTTTTCATAATACTTAAAACACAGAAGCAGTGTTTTGTGAAAAGGAACAATATGCAAATGTAAGCCACTTTGTTTTGGGTGCCAGGCCCATTTTTAGTCCCAATCCAACCCTGCAGGTGAGCATAAACGAGACACTAGTTAACAACTAATGCAACATGTTAGGTGAAGGAACTCAGCAAAGCGTTAATCATGCAGCCGGTGACAAAAAAAAACAGAGTTTTCCTGCTCCTGAATAGCCTTGAGCATCGTTCAGACTGCACGAAACTTCATACATTGCATTTCCCCACTGCAGCAGTTTGAGCTTGCATTGCTTGGGGCACAGCCCGATCCACAGACCTTAATTCACGGCATTGCCCACTAACAGTCTGAAACACCTTGGCCTACCCTTGCCAAGGCCACAGACCCCAAAGAATCATTTGTACCGTGAGACGGGCTATGTGTTTGCCTGGTTGGTGGAGCAGAGAGACCAGAGACTAACTCCACCCTGGTGATGTCATAACACTCCCTCATGTTGGAGCTCAGGCACGGAAGACTGAAGAGACGCACACGGTGCAGCAGGACACGACCGTTCGTGCGTAGATTTTCACATGAAAGCTTTCCTAGACACAATATGTTCCAGTCACTGGTTGGTGAAAGTGAAGTTACTGCATTGCAGATAGGTTGTATACATACCCGCAAGGTCATTGCAGGCCTTGAAGGCTTCAGCCCAGAAGTCGTCCACTGTGGCAGAGGAGGACGGCGCCATCCCAGAGAGGATGGCTGAGTGAGCTTCCCCCGCAAAAGCAGCAGTGTCACCGTAGCGACATATGCATTGTGAAAGTGAAAGCGCTCATAGCGCGCTGCTAACACAAAACAAGGCAACTAGAGTTCTTGGAACATCGAATACGGAGCGCCTTCGCCTGTTCCTACTTTATGTAGCGTGCTCGCCTCTAGGAGCTGTGTGCGGCAAGGGGCATTGGGGAGATGGAAAGGTTTGTAGACGGGCCAGCAGATTAATGAGCCGGGCATTAAGTCTTGAGTAACCAGGAGCGGCGCATCCAGTTTGAGATGTTTATCTGAGAGTGAGGGATGACGTCATGAATCTCCAATGCGTTTATAAGTGGGTCATGACAATGGTCGATATGTGCACCAATGTGGTTACAGCTCTTTGTATTCTGCTTATTTTCTTGGAAGATAAATATTCCTCTGAACAGAAAAAATGGTGGATCTGACTTTGCACACAGATAAACAGTGTGTTTTAGACAAAAAGCCGGGCTTTAAAAGTGGAGCGTGCGTGAGCGCCCGCCGAGGTTAAAGTGAAAGCACATATGTTTCCACTTAGACTGAGGTCGATGAAGGGGAAGACATTAGGAACAAGAGCGGCCGGGAAACTGAAAGTACGGCCGGCCACCGGCCAGCCATGAATAATTAGGGGAGGAGATGCCGCACAGCAAACGCTGGGAGAAGCCCTTTGATGTGCTGTGCGGCCGTGAAAAAATGCAATTAGGAGGGAGGGAGGCTGATGCGCGTGCTTGTTTGGTCACGTGATTCACGTGAACTCAAAGAAAACCGCACGAAAAAACCCTTGGTTTCACAAGCATTTTGAGCACTTGAATTCTCGCTCCGCTCGAAGCTCATGCGCATTGATAGGTCGCGAGACCTAAAAAAGAAATTGTGGAGCTCTAATGCGGATCCAGTTAAAAAAATCAAGCAGGCGAAAGTTTCATCTGTTCTCACCTACGGAAGCGACATCATGTTTGGAAATGATGCTAGATTGTTAGATGCTTTGATAGCAAAAATTTACAAGCTTCCAAAGTCGGCATCTCCTGAATAGGTTTGGTTAGAGTTTGGCCTTCATCTGCAGTCCAAAGCTGGGTAAAGATCATTCTTAAGCTAGGTTATGTTATGTTATGTTATTTTATTTTGTATTGCGCGCAGCTACCCAGCAAGGGTTTCCCAGCGCAGGCCATAACAGAGCTAGAAGACAGGCGGAATCAGAAATGTAGGTTAAAAAACCAGGTTTTTAATTGTTTCCGAAAGACAGGAAACAGCAGTCATAAGGTTAGATCAGCAGTACTGGACACACTGGTAGGTTAACACGGAGCAAATTAAGATCTGCCAGCAGCAAAGGTGTTCATGTTCACTATTTGGACTCGTGTTTGACTGGCTTACATGCTCGGGAGATATGGGAGTTGGCCAATCTGAGATATAAAACATTGTGAATTTAAATGCCAGGGTTCTGAGCTGCCAAGCTGACCGAGAAGTTCTAACTCGTAGATCTCATGCTTATCAGCATATAACTCGGTGGGAAAACAAGGTCACCTATCGGAGAATTAGAGGAGAAATGTACACTTTGTAGCCTGAAGCGAGCTTAGTTTTTTTAACCTGTTTTATGTTTGTGTCCTGCACTGTTAGAACCTCGCAGACTTTTGTTGCGCTAACAATTTAGCCCCCTGAATGCACAGTAAAGCAGGCAAGCTGTCATAGCAGCCCTGAATCCATTAAACTCAGTTTCTAATGTCAGGTTGGTTACATTTAAGTCAACATTTTTGCACAAGCTGAAAGAACAGGAAATGGCGAATGAGTTAAATGGTCCGTATGATTCTGATCTCGCTAATGAGAAAGAGGATTTTTTGATTAGTTGTAAATCACTATTTGCTATTCGATCTGTCTGGCCTTAAGAATACTGGATGAGGCCTGCGCCTAAACTTTAGCTTTTCAGGCTCGCTCGGGACTATTTTACCCCTTGTCTATATTTTTGAGTGTTTTTTCTTTAAGTTCGACATTAAATTGTTTTATATTAATCTGACTGATTGCAAATGTTTTTATTAATCATGCAATAGAGTCCTAGGATTTTAATTACACCTAAAGTGGGTTTAAAACACAGATATTTAGTTATCACTAGCATGTCATTTTCTTTTCACGAATTAGTGTCTGCTTGCACGTAATTTAAATGTCCAATTTTGCTGTCTTTGCAAACAAGGTCACAGAGTGACAACTGCGTAATCCCATCTTTCGCCGATTAACTGTAGCAATAACATAAATAATTTTAAATTTCAGAACTACTAGACCAACAAGTGAGAAGTCTGTGTTTCATTACATACAAGAATCTGCAAAACAGCATCATGGGAAGTGTAGTTTCAATGGAGTATTCATATGTTGGGTACCTATTGTTGAGGTCAAAGGTAATTATAAAATCGCACCCTTAATTCTAACGTGAAGCTCCTCCTGTGTCTGAAAAAGAGATTCACATTTATAGAGGACATGACGCTGTAGTAAAGAGCATTACACTTAACATGAACCAACTTTACTAGCTGGAGGAGAGTGTCAAAATATATTTGGGGGGGGGTCTTCAAAAACAACTTTTGCTTCCAAACTATTACACATGAAAAGGTCACGCATCTTTCCCTATTCTACAAAATAGCGTTTATCAGCTTCATCGAACCCCCACTACTTCCTTATTTATGTGGCCGCGTTAGCAAGGCTTCCGGTTTCCTCAAGCCTTCCTCTCATGGCCAAGAGGTCCGTGAGACAGGAAGTTTGTCAAGGACACTGACCAAAGGTCAGACTTAGTGTTGTTTCAAGATCTTACTGTAATATACAGGATCTGTTTGCCTTACCTGGAACTCTGCAAGGATGTTTAGGACTCCATATAGAACAGAGCTTTGCTGCTGGGGTACTACCTTTCCAATATGAAAGCATGAGTTTTTAGTTACCTTGTAAATTGGTGCCACGTTGTAGGCGGTCGTGGCAACAAAGTTGCAACATTTTTGGATGGCCTGGACCTGAGCTGGAATCTTACTCCACCAGTATTTCATACACCTATCCCTCGCATTAGTTACTTTAAACCAACTAGTCTCCCGTTTTTATGGTTCAGCTTTCTGCTTTCAACAGGTGTTGAATCTGACTATCTAGAGCTAACAAATGCACATTTAAACGAGCTGACACTATGGGACGATCCCTTGCTAAAGAATGGCAATATAGAGTCTTGGGGAGTGTAGTGCACAAGCCTTCATCTGGCTCTTCTGTTGCCACAAACGTTTCTGAAGCCACTGCGCAAATGCATCTTTTCTGGCTCATTATGCACCAGCATAGAAAGCAGTGGCGGCTCCTCCGCAAAGGCGGACGAGCGTCACCTCACTGCTCGTACGTAGAGCAGTGGAAAATAAAAATAAAATTATAATAAGAAGACTTATTATCATTTTATTTTTCTTTGCGACTTCAGCCAGGTCGGGTGGGGGGGCGGTGTTGGCTCACTGCAGAGGGAGCAGTAGGGGTTTGCACTCCCTCCCTGCGTGCGCATGACGCTCCAGGGCCGGCCAAACAGCCATGCGCACTTGGCATTTTCTCCATTGGCTGGGTTGCACAGCCCCGTGGAGAACATGCCCAACCTGCCCAGGCACTGCCTGAGCGGCCAAACTTGTTGCTCAGGCCAATCATGACGCTGCTCCTGCGATTCTCTGGCAGAGTCCGAAGCCTGGATGCTTCCGGGCGGATTCGGCGGCGGCAAAGACGGTAAGTACTTTTTTCTTTTTTTTAATCCCTCCCCGACCCTACCACCCCTGTTCACAGGCAGCAGCCACTGATAGAATGTACAAAAAACAATTTGATGGACAGAATGTAGATCAATGTCTTACATTCACCCCAGTACAAGGATCTGGGCCTAAATCCATCGTTTTTTGCACTCCACACCACCCTGGGTCAGATAATGGCTTTATGCAAATCAGCTCTGACCCTGTGCCCCATGGGAACAGTCCAGTCCGAACTACAACAGCCATATCTTTCCCAGACCGGAATCAAGCATCCGAGGACCGGACCGGTTTCGAGGTAACACCTCTCATCAGCCCGGCTAGCTTGACTCCAGTGGTGTGGAGGCTCTGGGACCCACGTCTGAGCTACCCCAGTACACTCAGGGAGAAAATTACAAAAAACAATTTGATGGACAGAATGTAGATCAATGTCTTACATTCACCCCAGTACAAGGATCTGGGCCTAAATCCATCGTTTTTTGCACTCCACACCACCCTGGGTCAGATAATGGCTTTATGCAAATCAGCTCTGACCCTGTGCCCCATGGGAACAGTCCAGTCCGAACTACAACAGCCATATCTTTCCCAGACCGGAATCAAGCATCCGAGGACCGGACCGGTTTCGAGGTAACACCTCTCATCAGCCCGGCTAGCTTGACTCCAGTGGTGTGGAGGCTCTGGGACCCACGTCTGAGCTACCCCAGTACACTCAGGGAGAAAATTACAAAAAACAATTTGATGGACAGAATGTAGATCAATGTCTTACATTCACCCCAGTACAAGGATCTGGGCCTAAATCCATCGTTTTTTGCACTCCACACCACCCTGGGTCAGATAATGGCTTTATGCAAATCAGCTCTGACCCTGTGCCCCATGGGAACAGTCCAGTCCGAACTACAACAGCCATATCTTTCCCAGACCGGAATCAAGCATCCGAGGACCGGACCGGTTTCGAGGTAACACCTCTCATCAGCCCGGCTAGCTTGACTCCAGTGGTGTGGAGGCTCTGGGACCCACGTCTGAGCTACCCCAGTACACTCAGGGAGAAAATTACAAAAACAATTTGATGGACAGAATGTAGATCAATGTCTTACATTCACCCCAGTACAAGGATCTGGGCCTAAATCCATCGTTTTTTGCACTCCACACCACCCTGGGTCAGATAATGGCTTTATGCAAATCAGCTCTGACCCTGTGCCCCATGGGAACAGTCCAGTCCGAACTACAACAGCCATATCTTTCCCAGACCGGAATCAAGCATCCGAGGACTGATTTGCATATCGCCATTGTCTAACCCAGGGTGGTGTGGAGTGCAAAAAAACGATGGATTTGGGCCCAGATCTTTTGACTGGGGGAGTGTGTGACATTGATCCACATTCAGTCCATCACTTGTTGTTTTTGCAATTGCCGCCCTAAGTGCGCTGGGGATGCCCAGACGTGGGTCCCAGGCACTCCACACCACTTGGAGTCAAGCTAGCCGGGCTGATGAGAGGTGTTACCTCGAAACCGGTCCGGTCCTCGGATGCTTGATTCCGTTCTGGGAAGGACATGGCTTTTGTAGTTCGGACTGGACTGTTCCCATGGGGCAACAGGGTCAGAGCTGATTTGCATATCGCCATTGTCTAACCCAGGGTGGTGTGGAGTGCAAAAAAACGATGGATTTGGGCCCAGATCTTTTGACTGGGGGAGTGTGTGACATTGATCCACATTCAGTCCATCACTTGTTGTTTTTGCAATTGCCGCCCTAAGTGCGCTGGGGATGCCCAGACGTGGGTCCCAGGCACTCCACACCACTTGGAGTCAAGCTAGCCGGGCTGATGAGAGGTGTTACCTCGAAACCGGTCCGGTCCTCGGATGCTTGATTCCGTTCTGGGAAGGACATGGCTTTTGTAGTTCGGACTGGACTGTTCCCATGGGGCAACAGGGTCAGAGCTGATTTGCATATCGCCATTGTCTAACCCAGGGTGGTGTGGAGTGCAAAAAAACGATGGATTTGGGCCCAGATCTTTTGACTGGGGGAGTGTGTGACATTGATCCAAATTCAGTCCATCACTTGTTGTTTTTACTGATAGAATGTACAGCACACCCTAAAAAACAAAAACATATATATTTAAGTAAGAAGGAAATCTGCAAGTAAGATCAATTAAAGAAAAACCAAGTTCTCTGTCAGTTTAGCACAGAGGTCAGGCTTTTTAAGACTGCTGCATGTGCAGTTCAGGGCCACTATTATGTATGAAGTGTATTGTCCGAGTCTGCACCTTTAAGTGGGTGCACATGGCACAGACTTATCCAAACGCCATGTAATACGTATTTTTTTTTAAAATATATTTTTATTGCAGAGTTATAAACCACAGGATACAATTAATCAGCCAGTTCACTCGTGACATCCCCCCCGTTCAATAAGAAATCCAGATCGTACACAGCCATTCAGCCCGCATCCCGGAGGCCGGGCGGCATATTACTTCATTCCATAGGAAAACATCACAGTGCACGTCCCATAGGGACCATGGTTGAAATGTCGTTTTGCGTATCTGCTTTTACCCCCCCACCCACAACATCACTCCCGTCAGCCATCCCAGTTATAATCAGTGGTACCGCCCTTGTCGGGACCTGCCCTAGGCGCTATGGGACTGGCACGCCTGGCCGCTCCCCCCAGCCACTCCACGCTCCACACAGTGCCCACCATCCTAGTAGATCCAAGGTGCCCTAGCGGGCCACCATCTAATGGCTTCCGGCCCACCCCAAACTCCCATTAACCAGACCCCCCAAAACCCCCCTCCCCTGGCAACTGCTAAGGTGTATGCCTCGTCCCGTCGAGCTAAATGGATCCACTACAGTGTGGGGTATAATACTCTTGTGTTCGCCCCGCGGTGTCCACCGGCTTAGTTCTCACCATCCTCATCCTCTACCAAAGAATCACGCAAAGCCTGTACCACTAACTCCCATGCACGCGCCGCATCCAATGCCTTCTCATTCCCCATCTTGACAGCCTGCTTCATCCGGAGCACACTCTCGCAGTCAGACCACCGCAGCAATTCATTCTTCCATCTACGCAGTGAGGGTCCCCCTCTGGACTTCCAATGCCACGTTATTTCCCTCTGCGCCAATATCAGACCCAGGTCGATGAATTTGCTCGTCACCTTGGTGTGTTTGGTATGCGGGAACCAGAGCAGCAGGCACGCCGCCATATCGAATTCCACCTCTCTGCCAGTCACTTCGTTCAGGAGTTCCCCTACCTCCGCCCAATAGGTCCCCAAGTGTGAGCACCCCCAAAACAAATGGTCCATGTCCGCTCCCAGAGACGAACACCGTGGGCATCGGGCATCCGGTACCTGGAAGTACCGCTGTAATTTCTCAGGAGTTAAATAAGCCCCATGAAGCACATAGAAATGTACTTGCTGAAAGCGCGCATTTCTCGTGCCCTTCCACGTGCGCCGCAGGATGTGGCCCCATGCCGTATCCGGTATAGGCCGGCCCACGCTCTCCTCCCATTTAGCCTTGAGCCCTCGGAGCGGTTCCAGTCCCTCGTTCAGCATCCTATTATGGAGGCACGTCACAGCTTTGAACGTCCCTGCTGCCATCACCACATATTGGCACGCCATAGTCGTTGTTGGTTCCATGAGCCCCTCTTTCCAGTGCTTCTGCATGGCAGCCACCACTGCCGCGTGTAGGAGGAACCCCCCATCGGGCAGCCCGAACTGGTCCCGGAGCGCTTCGAACGGCGCCAAAGCCCCGTCTATGTATAAGTCGCCTACTACCTGCAGTCCCGCCTCTTCCCAATCCAGCAACGGGGACCAGTCACCCCCGTGCGGCAAGGCCGTCAGCATTCCAATCGGGATCTCCGGTGCATAAGGCCGCGACGCCTTCGCTCTCCGAAGGCTCCTCTGCCAGCACAGCCGGAGCGTCCGCTCCTCCATGGTGAGGGCCCGCAACTCGAGCCTCTGTTGCATGATGATATAGGACAGCACGTGGCGTTGAATCCCCCGGTCCCGGTCCTCCTCTGGACCCCGAAACACCCTAGCTACGTTCTGTGTAAGGACCTGCAACTGCGCCGCTAGATAATACAGCTCGAAGTCGGGCACAGCCATGCCCCCTTCTAGCTTGGGGCGAAGTAGCGTGCTCAGGGCCACTCTACGGCGGCCATGCCCCCATAGGAAGCCAATAATCATGGACCTCAGATCTCTAAAGATCCCCTGGGGAATCCAGACAGGCAGCGTTCGGAAATAATAGAGGAAGCGGGGGAGCGCCACCATTTTCAAAAGTGCAATCCTACCCAGAACCGTCAGCGGGAGGGTCGACCAGAAAGACAAGCTGCCCCTCAGTGCCCGAACACAGCGACCAATGTTGCCCTCCAATAAGTCCGCAGTCGCGTGGTAGATGCGAACACCCAGATAGGTGAAGCAAGAGGGCTCCCACACCACGCCCAAGTCGCCGCCAGGGTCTGGCGATCCCGCTCGCAGCGGGAACACACAAGTCTTCGCCCAATTGACCTTAAGGCCCGACAGCTGGCCGAACTCAGACAGTAGATCCATCGCTCCGACTAATGCCCGCGAGGTGTCAGCGAGGTACAGGAGCAAGTCGTCCGCATATAGCGATATGTAATGCCACTGCCCGCCGCTGGCTATCCCCGCGTACCTGTCCCCTGACCTCGCATGGACCGCCAAGGGTTCCATCGCCAGAGCAAACAATAGGGGGGACAGAGAACAACCCTGTCGTGTGCCCCTGCCCACCGGGTACGCCGCAGACACCAGGCCGCCCAAACGCACTCTCGCCGTCGCCGAGGTATACAAGACCCTCGTCCACCTACGGAACCCCTCGCCCATGCCAAACCTCTCCAACACTCCATCCAAGAAAGACCATTCCAAGCTATCAAAGGCCTTCTCGATGTCCACGGACAGGACCGCCGGAGCTCCCTCCCCGTCCAAGATGGCGTCCATTATTCCCACTAGGTGGCGGATATTCAGCGCCGTGCTCCTCGTGGGTATAAACCCGGCCTGGTCCCTGTGTACCAGGCCCGTCCTATGTGGGGCCAGCCTGGTGGCTAGGATTCGGCTCAGAATCTTATAATCTACCGTCAGCATGGATAGCGGGCGATAAGACCTCACATCCGCGGCATCCCTGCCAGGCTTTAGGAGCGGTACAATCAAGGCCTCCCGCATGGACCCAGGCAATACCCCAGCCTCAAAAGCTTCCGTATACACCACCAGCAGCCTGGGGGCCAAGCTATCCACATACTGTTGATAAAATTCAATCGGCAGTCCGTCCACCCCGGGCGTTTTGTTGCGGGCCATATGTTTGATGGCCACTCGTATTTCTGTGAGCGTGATCGGGCTACCCAGCTCCTTCGCGTCCTCCTCGTCCAGGACCGGAAGCTGCCTCCCCCCCAGGTATTCCGCAATGTCCTGAACCTCCACTCCCAGCTGACTCTGGTACAATTCCTCATAATACCCCCTAAAACGTTCCAATACCGCTGCCTGGGAGTACACCATGTCTCCCTGCGCATTACTAATGCTGAGGATCGGGCAGCCCCTAAGTTCCGGGTTAGCTAGTCTGGCCAAGAGGGTACCCACCTTGTCCCTTTCTGCATGTGCCCTGATGATATACTGCCTGTAGTCATAGCACCTCAAATGTTCCGTCTCGGTGGCAACCACTTCCTTCGCTTCCAATAACTGGGTCTGTAAATCTGGCCTAGCCGGCCTGCGGCGCTCCAAGTCCCTCAAAGTTTCTTCCGCTTTCGTTAGTTCGTTCAACACAGTCGTGCGAGCATTCGAGAACCTACCCAAACACACCCCTCTCACCACCACGCCATGTAAGACGTAATGCACTGGTCCCAGGGCACCCACAAACTCATGCCTGCTTTTGAGCAGCGCATTATTAAGAGGCGGGCTAAGTGTTTGAAGCTGCTGGTTCCCTTTCACTGTGCATGCTGCAAACCTGCACAAGAGGAGAAGTGTCCTAAGGGCCAGAGCTGCCAACTTTGGCACTGGGGAACCAGGTACGAATCCTAGCCTTCGCTCATCATCCTGTGATCCTGGGTAAATCACTAAATTACACTTTACTCAAAAATTGTAATGTAATCTGGTTAGGGTGATCAGATATTGAGAAGCAAAAACCGGGACAGGTCAAGCATAAAAGTAGGACTACATTCGTTTTTTTTTTGTTTAAATCGTTTTTATTAACCTTTTTTTGTTTGTTTTGCACGTTGATCAGTAAAACATTAGTCAGAGCAGCACTCATGTAACAGATGGGGGGGGGGGAAAGGGAGAGAATGAATTACCAGTGTAAGGTACACTACGGCTAGCAACGACATAACAATGCAAATTCAGGGTGTGTTAATTACAACCAAGCTTGTGGCAATATCTCGAGAAGGACAAAGTGGTGCTGCTAAATCTATACATCAGGTAGTATGCGAGTAGTATAGGAACAGTGCAGTTCAAACATCACCTGGGACATAGGGTGCAACAAAATGAGTAGGACTTAAAGTCTTTTATGGTACTTTTATGTCTGACCTGTCCTGGTTTTTTGCATAGCTTGTAAATGCGTGCGTGTGTGTATATATTTATATGTGTGTGTGTGTGTATGTATGTGTATTCTTGTAGGAATATTGTTGAAAATATAGCTCCCACCATCCTCTGTCTTCCCTCTGTTGCAGCAGGCAGCCGACCTCCTCTCGTGCTGTCTGAAAGAAACAGATAATACATTAAATCACTTTACAGGCGTCTCTTGAAAGGAGAGTAAACTAAAAACCGGGACATTTCTTGAAGATTAGGAAATGTGTTAGGACCCAAGGACAGTCCTCTGTCTGATGTAACATTTCCTATACACTGATTTACACACCTATGATTGTCTCTGTGCCATGTGTGTGATGTAAAGTCTCTGACACCTTACACTGGTAAGAGTGGTGCTATAAAACTAAATGAATCGGAGAGACAGTGGTTCTGGGGACTTCAAGGGCACCGTTAAAAGGTGGTGGTGAGGGAATCCGTGGCAGAGGTGGTCATGGGGGGGGGGGCGCCACCAGTGTCAAAGCTGTCTCAGCATGGGATCCCCTACTGACTATGCGCTACCTTTTTGTGGTACTCAGTCAGGGTGCCTCCTGACAGGTTGTTTGCCTGTCCTCCTGCATCTGTAACACTACGCGGATGCAGAGGCGAAGAGTTTCATCATTGTAGTTTTTTCCCCTCACAGATTTGCACATATTCTCAATTTGTTTTGACTCATTAATTTCAGGTAGCACTGGGCAGTCTCGCCCTATATATGACATTTGTTTGGGCCCTCAGGGACAAAGAAAAGTCTGAAAGACTGCAAGACTTTGCACAGTAGTGTTGTATATCATACTGTATGGGGCGATGTTACGTTAGTATGTTTTCTAGTTCTATTAGCAGCGTCACATACACGTCACATTGGAATGTTAGGAATGTATTTATGTGACGTCATCTGTGCTAGCTGACAGATGACAGCTGCCGTTGTTGACATCAGTTGTTCCCCGCTACCGCGGGCCCTTGTGATTAATAAAATACTTATTGAACACTCCATCCATCTCCGTGTCATGAACACTACAATTGGCGACGAGGGTCTTGTCACCACAAGGGTCGGCGGAGGTAACTGACGAAATAACCGATGATTGAGGATCGAGTCAACCTTGAAAAGTGAAAGCGGGAGACAAACAGAAGCTACACGGAGTGAGTACTAAGCGTTGGATTTAGGCGCAGTTTAAGGAAAACTCACGTGAATAAGCAAGCGGCGGCGTGTAAAGTAAAGCAGCATAGGAACTAACTTTAACTAAATAATATTGAGGTGCAGCGCTAATTGTAAGCGGCCACGCTGTGTGATCTGACGCGAAGGAGAAGATACAAAGCAGGCGGCGGCGGAGTGTAATTTGACGAAAATGTTTTCGCGCGTTACCATGGCAGCGCTCAGCTGAGGCGTCAGTCTGTTACCTCAGCTGAGACGCGTGAAGCATGCCGGGAGCGCGCTGATTGGAGCGCTGCATGACGTAAACAACGTGCGGCCATTTTGAAAAAAAAAAAGAGTACCGAACATCGGCTGTTCGAGCAAAACAGCTGAGGCATTTGTCACACGCGCAATAAAGCGAAAGAAAGGAAATAACTAAGCGTGTGGAAAATAACACAAGTAAGCCACAGACTAATAAATCGGAAGCAGTAAAGACATATTAAAAGTGAAAAACCGAGTGAGAATATCCTTTGAAAAATAAGTAACATGGCAGAATGCAATAATATTTGTGCTCCTCCACGTTTCTTGGATGAGCCCGGAAAACCCACCATGAAGTGGAAGAAATGGGTGAGGGCTTTTGAAAACTATATTGTCTCTATAGATGGGAAAAATTTTGATGCAGAAAGAAAATGTTCTTTATTATTCGGACTGTTGGGCAAAGCAGGTCAAGATATCTTTGATAGCCTGCCTGAATATGAAAGTCCACCTGGAACATTTATTCCCCTAAATGAATATCAGGAAGCATTAAAGAGATTGGAGAGGCAATTTGATGAGGAGAACAACATTATGGTTGCAAGGCATAAGTTTGCTCAGAGGAGACAACAAGAAGGGGAATCTGTAGAAGACTATGTTGCATGTTTAAGAGTCTTGGCAGTGGAATGCGAGTATGAGGAAATGACTGATATATACATCAGAGATCAAATTGTATTTTATTGTTACACTAAAAAGGTGCAAGAAAGACTGTTGGCATGCAAAAGACCAACTTTACAGGAGGTCATAGATATTGCTAGAGATATAGAGAGGTCCTTGACTTCCACTAAAGAAATATCTTCTACAGGAAATAATTCTAATGTATTGTATTTGCAGGAAAAGAAGAGGGGTGATGGTAAGACTATTGAAAGGAACATGAATGAGAGAAAAATGGGAGGTAAGCAGCTATGCTGTTTTAGATGTGGATCGAGTGACCATTTAGCAGATTTTAAAAATTGCCCTGCTACAGGGAAGAAATGCATTAAATGCAAGAGATATGGCCATTATTCTACACTGTGTAAGACTAAGAGGAGCAGCGGTAACACTAGTATTAACACAGTAGGAAATTTTGATGAGGAAATGTGTGCGAATATTGTTTTATACATAGAAATGGAAGATGGTAAAATAAAGGGTCCTATTAGCGATGTAAAGATTGGGGAAGTAGAACTTAAATTTACAGCTGATTCAGGTGCCCCAATCACTACTATATCAGATACCCTTTTTGAGGACAAATGGAAGGGTGTGGAATTGACAGAGTCCGACATGAACCCGAAGGCATTTGGAGAAAAAGACATAAATATGTTGGGGTACTTCATCGACACGGTAACCTTCAAGGGGAGAGTGATTGAGACAAAGGTCTATGTTGCAGAAAAGGGAAGGATACTGGTGGGATGGAGAGACTTAGCCCAACTGGGAGTGGTTTTGGTCCCGGGGGCAAAAGATCCTGTAATATTGAGGGAAGAATGGGTGAATAGTATTAATGAGGAGAGTGAAGACATGGATTTAAATACTGTTTTTCAAAAGTATGAGGATGTGTTCAAAAATGTAATTGGATGTGTAAAGGGGTTCAGTCACGACATAAAATTGAAAGGGAATGCTATTCTGTGTAAGCACAAGGTAAGAACAGTGCCCTTATCTGTAAGAAATGAGCTAAGGGAGGCGCTAGAAAAATTAAAAGAAGAAGGTGTGATTGAGGAAGCAGAGGAATCTGAATGGGTTTCTGCTATTGTGGTGTCCAAGAAAAAGAAAACAGGGGACATCAGAATATGTGTGGACCTGAGGTCGCTCAATAAGAACATTATAATAAATTGTCACCCCCTACCAAAAATACAGGACATCCTTCAGTCAACAGCTGGGTCAAAGTATTTTTCACTCATAGATTTGAGGGCCGCGTACCATCAGGTGTGCCTATCAGAGAAATCTAAATCACTAACAACTTTCATCACGCCGTTTGGAGCATTTAGATACGTAAGACTTCCATTTGGCCTGGCATCATCTTCAGGAGTTTTTCAAAAACTCATGGATGTTTTGTTTGGAAAGGTGAAAGGGGTAGAAGCCTTTCAAGATGACATTTTATTACATTCTAAAACTGAAAGTGAGCACGTAAAATTGATAGGAACTGTTCTGAGGATCTTGAGAGACAAAGGCATGACAGTTGCTAGAGACAAATGCAAATTTATGACTAAAGAAGTGGAATATCTGGGACACGTCTTAAATGCCGATGGGATTTTGCCCAAGGATGATTTGGTTCGGGCAATAAGGGAAGCTCCAGAACCAAGGAACAAGGATACACTCAGATCATTCCTTGGCCTGAGTGAGTATTATGCTAAGTTCGTCAAAAAGTACGCAGAAATGGTGAGTCCACTCAGGAAGCTACTCAAGAAAAACATGAAATATGAATGGAATGACGATCAGGTTGAAGCTTTCAGATTGATCAAGGAAGAAATAGCCAGAGCGCCAGCGCTGAAACCGTACGATCCACAACTGGAGAATATAGTGACTGTGGATGCAAGCAACGAAGGGATAGGAGCTGTGTTTTGTCAGAAGAAAGGTCATGAAGAAAACACAATAGCTTTTATTTCAAGACAACTAAATGAAACAGAGAGGCATTACAGCACTATTGAAAGGGAGACGTTGGCTTGTGTGTGGGCTGTACACAAGCTCAAAGACTATCTATGGGGCAAAAGTTTCAAACTGGTAACTGATCATAAACCACTTGTGCACATGATGGACGGCAAGGGTCGAGGCAATGGCAATGCAAGTTCCAGACTAATCAGACTAATGTCGAAGCTTCAAGAATTCAACTTCGAAATAGAGCACATAAAGGGAGGAAAGAACAGCAGAGCAGATTGCTTGTCCAGACTGCCAGTGAGAGAGGTAAAAGATGAAGAACAGGACGACAACGAGTGCATAGTTGTGCACATCGATGCAACGGTAATGTGCGAAGGATCAATAAGTAAAAAGGAATGGGAAGATACTGAGAAAGAAGATAATGTGTTGATGAAAGTAAAAGAATATGTGCAGTCCAAATGGCCACATGTGAGAAACATACCCAATGAACTGAGAAGTTATCAACAAGTGAGCGATGAGTTGACCCTTGAAAATGGGTTTTTGAAGAGAGGTGAAGTCTTCATACCACCATTTGGGCTCAGACAGAAAATTATTCTTATGGCTCACAGAGGGCACCCTGGCACCACGGCCACTAGGAATGTCCTGAGAATGCACTATTGGTGGCCGGGGGTGGACAGCGAAGTCAGGAATCTTATTGACAAATGTGAGCAATGCTTGAGATCTGACAAACACTGGAGAATGGAGAAAAATGAATTGCAGATGGTACAAATCCCAGATGGCCCCTGGGCCAAAGTGGCAATAGATTTTGCTGGTCCTTTTAACATTTTGCCAAATGAATGCAAACATCTGATTGTCCTAATAGACTACTACACCAAGTGGGTGTGTTACAAATTCGTGGAAGCAGTTACTACAGAGGTAGTGATAAAGTTCTTAGATAAGATTTTTGAAAGAGAAGGACAACCAAAGGTCATTGTATCTGATAATGGGTCACAGTTGATATCACGAGCTATGGTCGAATTTCTGGATAAGCGCGGAATAAAATAGGAAAAAACTCCCTTATACAGTCCCAAGAGCAATGGCCAGGTAGAAAGGGTAAACAGGTTTTTCAAAGAAGGAATTCAAATGGCTGTGGCAAATGGCGTGAATGTGAAAGACTTTATTAAAACCAAAATCAATGCGTACAACAATACGCCAAAGGAAGCAACAGGGTTTACCCCGTTTTTCTTAATGAGGGGAAGGTCATGCAACAATGCAATGACACCAAAAATAGGTGTATGGGAGAAAACAGCTGTTGAGGCAAGACAAATATGCGACAAAGAACTAAATGTGAGGGAAAACATAATATGCAAGCAAGCACAGAATAAATCGTATGCTGACAAGGTAAACAGAGCTAAGGATAAGATCATCACACCAGGTGATTGGGTACTAATGAAAAAGCCTGGGTTAGCAAACAAAGGTGAGTCGAGACTCAGCAAACCTATGAAGGTTGATAAAGCGTCAGGAGGTGCGGTGTTCATTGAAGGAGAAGGATGGCGCAGTAAAGATGACATGGTAAAACTGAAACCAGGCCAAGAGGAAATCATTATGAGAGAAGCTGAAGAGGGAGACAGAGGTCTTGATGAGAGTATTCTAGAATGGGATGATGTGTCTAGTTGCTCAGAGGTGTTACATTCTAGTGCAAGTCGAGGACAGATGTTAGATACTAATAAGAACTTCACCAGGCTCTCCTCTACCAGGGAGGATGCTACTTTTGCTCAGGAGGATTCAATGGTAAACATTGAAACAGAGAGGAATGGAAATGCAGTAGCCGGTATGAGCGATGTTGGCAACCACCCTGGGGGGGAGCGAACTTCTAGAACGGGCAGAGTAATAAGAATGCCCACCAGACTGAAGGACTATGTTATGGAATAATTTCTGATTTTGTTTTCATGGAGGAAGGGAGATGTTGTATATCATACTGTATGGGGCGATGTTACGTTAGTATGTTTTCTAGTTCTATTAGCAGCGTCACATACACGTCACATTGGAATGTTAGGAATGTATTTATGTGACGTCATCTGTGCTAGCTGACAGATGACAGCTGCCGTTGTTGACATCAGTTGTTCCCCGCTACCGCGGGCCCTTGTGATTAATAAAATACTTATTGAACACTCCATCCATCTCCGTGTCATGAACACTACAAGTAGGTATCCTAAGCCTGTAGTTGGATTAAAAGTGTACAAAGTTATCATTCTTTTTAGGATACATTGAATAATATAGTGTAAAATGTCAGTTTTTATGTTTAGGTGAGACACAGCCAGTAAGGTGGCCTCTGTTTTAGATACTTATGAAGATTTTTTTTTATGTTCGACTGTATTATAACCTTTGATATACTTTCTATCACAGTTTCGCCAATACGTGGCGCTGTACACGAGTATATCCCAAATGAAAAGCACTCCGTTTAGAAACCTCAGAACGATGAACGGCTGGGTGAGCCCTTCTGGGACTTGAAGTAGTCTTCCACCGATCACACTCCAAAGTGGGGAGGACATTGCTTGGCTCGCTAAACCATCTTATCTTGCCTGTATGCTGAAATTCCTTTGGTATCGTCAGCAAAGGCGTGACATTTCACGCTAAGATGACGTCAGCTGCGTATCAATGCTAAGCGCTTTCCTTGTTCGGTATTCTTCATCGCTAACCGTCACAATGGAAAGTTATTTTTTTATAATGTAGTTGTTTCTCCGGTGTAAGCTTTTTAAACTGTCTAGGTAGTCCCTATATCCCATAGCTCACAACTCGTGGCATTATATGGCCATCTGGTGGCCGGAACAGGCACAGCTTGTTCGCCGTGGAATTAAAGATGTGTGTAGGAGGTAGTTCTCTTTATGGCGTAAAGAAGTGATTTTGTAGTGAGACTTGAGCACCGAAGCTACGTGTGAGTGTGTGTGTGGTCCGGCGTCTGAGAGTCCGGTCAGCCAATAGTAATGTTTTCTCACCCCCACCCCCATTTAATTTCACAGGCATGGCAGGGTGATATTTTAATTGAATTGTGCTGTCCTTGTTTATCCTTAATTTATGTCAAAACAAGCTCATCTTGAAAACTAAAGTGAAAGAAATGTTCTGCTTTTTTAAATTAACATTCCAAGGGGGTCAAACGTTTTTCTCTCCCATGGGATAAGATCACCAAATTTGTATAATCCCCGATATTTTGTCAAAATATGGGGTATTTAAATCTAAGCATTGCAAAAGAATGATTCATAATTGGAAAATATGCATCAATTTAACGTTTGGGATCTAATGGCCTTGGTGTGTAGTTAAAAGTGAGTGTGTAAATGTTAAGTTAGCAGCTCCTCCAGTCAATCGAGCATGGTGTGTGTGTGTGTGTGTGTGTGTGTGTGTGTGATTCTCCCTTTAGGGACGTTCTGCACCGTGAAACTGTCATCAACAGTTAATTTTACAGACAATTGTCCTGGCACAGTGGCTAAAAAAGGAAGGTTTTACACTGCAACTTGTGGAATATTTCAGCAATTTGGACTGTGTCACAGCAGCCAGGAACTTAGTTGTCTGTATCATGTGAATCTATAAGATCACTGTGGGACAAATGTATTTTTATTTATTTATTCATTTAATGTGATTTTCTATGGCACGAACATTACCCGAAGGTGCCAGAGCGCTTTACAAAAGAACCCGTTGCGATACATAAGGATTTAGGATTACATGAGTTACATAAAAGATACAAACAGAAACAAAAAATACAAATGTACAAGTTGTAAAGTCACTCAAGGAAGAGATATAAATGGATAATCTCGAAGAATTACATAGGAATGGTAGTGAGTACAAAGGTCTACTACATATACTAGTGGTTAGAGTTATCTCTATATACATATATATACAAATAGTAGATTTTCTCAGGATACCATTTTACCAGCAATTCGGCTTGGACAAGTATATATCACATATTTACAGAGTGAAAAGAGAAATAATAAAAAAATAAAAAAAAATAAAATAAAAAGGTGTAGAGAGCGGTATGTGGGGGAGAAGAGTTGGAGGCTGAGATTGGTGAGAGGAGAGAGGAGAGAGGGGGACCTGAGGGGGAGAAAGAGATAAGGCAGTCCAGCGTAAGTGAAATGTCTGAAGGTCGGCAGGATGAAATCCAAGGGACCAAAGGATAGGACAAGAATCAACAAAATGGTGGACCCAGGTCTTGGGCATCGATGGAAACTCAACCCTTAACTCCATGATGCAGCTGAAGAACATAAGTTCGAGCCTAGAAGGTGTTATATACTGGCTGAGCCCTTGAGGGGTTGGTTTCTTTAAATCCCTAAGACACTTAGGGTGGACTTTCCTCTTTGAGCTGGGGGAACCTGTGCTTCTCCAGCAGCTCCCCCAGCACTTTGGCACATGTATGGTGGCGACCCCGCCTTCCTGTGGCCACCACAAGTCGTGAAAACGCTGTGTTGCCCCTGCAGGCCGGGCCTGGCCTGCAAGTCATTTATGGGTGTTGCCGCGATCTCACTGTGGCTTCGCCGCGTCTCCTGTTCTTGATGGGGGGCCCGGTCCCCAGGTGACTGGATGCGGCTTGTTGGGGGGCCCGGTCCCACCCGGACCCCTAGGGGATTCATGGCAGATCGGGGAGCCCACCCCCGGCTGCTCCTGCAGGTCAGTGGTTTCGCTTCAGGGAGGTCCGGTCCCACCCAGACCTCCTGCGAGGCTCCTGTGCCTCCAGCAGCCCAGGAAGCCCACCCCCGGCTACTCCGGCCGGCTCCCTGCGCGGCCTGCACTTCAGTGTGCAGCTGCGGGAGCCGCCATCTTCAGTCTGGTCTGCCCGCTCCGGCAGCACTGTGGCAGCACTGCGGCAAAGTGATGCAAAGCGGTGCAAAGTCTTGATAAATTATTTACTTTCCACTATAAAATGTTTCTTTTTTGCTCTGTAAAGTTGCCCGTAAAATAGAGCAAGCTCTGCTCTGCGCTGCTTTTCATCAGTGGAGCAGTCTATTGGTGGTACTTGCGGATTCCAATGTTACCACCCATGCTTTTTGATGTAGGGCCAGAGATCTATAAAAATTGTCAGACCTGGCTAAATGTATGACGTTACAACGCATACATTTGCAATGCATGCCTTTACAACGCTGTTTTTACATCGTAACATCCTTTACAACACATTATTTTACATAGCATGCCATTACATCGCATTTTCAGAAACTATCTTTACAATGCATTCCATTACATCGCATTATACCTTTACATCGCATACCATTACAATGCAGATCATTACATTGCATTCAAGGTAAATGTTGGATAGTATAGGGGTAAAAATGACTATTCTAACTCCAGTGAGTGCAACAGTAGGGTAAGTGTTGGATAGTGTAGGGGTAGAAATTACTATTCTAACTCCAGTGAATGCAAAAGTAGGGTAAGTGTGGGATAGTGTAAGGGTACTATGCGTTGTAATGGTATGCATTGTAATGACTTGCGATGTAATTCCTGCATTGTAGTGACATGTATTGTAATGACATGCGTTGTAGTGACATGCAATGTAATGGCTGCGTTGTAATGGCTGCATTGTAATGGCATGCGATGTAAAGGATGTTGCGATGTTTTGACTGCTATGTAAAGGTAGTGCAATGTAATGACTGCATTGTAAAGGTTGTTTCCCGACATGGCTTGGTGCAAACAATTTTTTTTAATTTAAGGTGGGTTCTGAGTAGGTTGGGTGTATTTATTACTTCAAACATTTAACTGATTGTAAGTATTATATAAATAAGTGTCAAGACACTTCCTTTTGCACTTACAGGATAGCCTTCTAGTACAAAACCGTGAAATGTTATTCATGCACACACCGTCACACCATGTACAACCGCGTGTGTGTGTGTGGCGCTCGGAGCCTGTTTGTGTGCCTGTGCACTGGAAAGGAGCAGCAGCAAGCCACATTTAGCGTATGGCTCCAACTACTCTCCCTGTTGCGAAATCTAGTAAAGCAAGTTTGGTTGCTGTACTGGGTTGCACTATAAATCACTAAATATGACTCTCTGACTTTCATGGCTGAATGGACTAAGCATCCCTGAGAATATTTTTCTCTAATAGTAGTATTGTTTCCCCAGCCTACCAGGGAATATCCATATGACCCCCATATCCCCTGTGCCCAGTGCAGTCCAGGGGCCAATTGAATAGTGTAATCTATGCCTGCATACATTATAACTGAGCCACATAGCACAAAACAAATGTAAATGTTTGCACAGTCTATTCATTCATTCGTTGACTGTGCAGTAATATATTTCAACAAAAGTTACACCAGTGTGTGTATGTTCGAGGCATGTGGGCTGCTGAATTCATATCTGTGCATAGATCGCCGCCTAGTGTTGGGTCCGGATGATTGCACATTGTTGTCCTGGAAGAGTCTTCGAAGTATCACGAGATAGGTGGCTCCTCCCCTGGACTACAGTGCGCATGGGCATCGCCTCCATCCCCAGATTGTTTTTTTCCGCCATTGGGTTCGGATGTGTTTCGGTTCCCTCTGTCGGAACTGATAGTTGTTCAACTTCTACTCGAGACCAGAAGGTCTTTAGGCTGAGCGTCGGTATAGTTGCGTTCGGGTTTTCTTGTCTGACTCTCAGCTCCGAACTCTTGCTACCCTTCCGCGTGCTTTCGACGCGGACGGGCCTACACTACACTTCTGCTATGGAGCGGACACCGTTTAAGAAGTGCCCGGTGTGTAATTCCAAATATTCACACCTCGACGTGCACCCCGTGTGCAATACCTGCTTGTCACCGAACCATAACGAAGACAGCTGCATGGCGTGTTCGAAATTCCGGTGCAAGAAAACTCTCAAGATTCGTCGGGCCAATAGGCTCCAGGCCAAGTTCTCGGCTACCACGGCGCCCCCACCAGACGACATATTCCAAGAATCTGTTGGAGACGACGACGACGTACAAGGTTCGGAATCTAGTCCCACGTCCGAGGGGGATGCCTACGACGCGGGTGATGAGGACTTTGACGAAGTCGCCAACGAGGTAGGGGACGACGATCGGGCTATTGCCACCGTAGGGGATAGCTCGGAGGAAGAGCATCCCCAACCAGACTCAGGGGTCAATCCCCTTCATACGGCCCGGGTCGAGGGATCGCTTTCGGGCCTTACCCAAGATCTGCTTATAAGTCCTACGTCCCCGCCTCCGGGCCCGGTCACGTACATTTCTGAGGCGCCACTCCCGTTGAAGAAAACGAAAGTGAAGCCATCTGGTCACGCTCCCTCGGTTTCGAAACCGAAAGTGAAAGTTGCGCTGGGGCAGAAGGTTCTGGAGGCGTCAACTTCCAAAAAATTCAAGATGGCCGACTCTAAGAGCCACGCCAAGATGGCCGACCCGAAGCCCTCGGGGTCGGCGCCGAAGGCGAAGTCGACCGACGCGGCTGCGTCGGCGCCGAAGGGGGTCGAGGACCCGAAGACGGCTCCGAAGAAGCGTCAGGGCGACGACGCGACCCGGGAACGGCCGGCGCCGGCCCTTGGGGACAGGGCGCGTGAGGTGTCGGCCCCGAAGAAGGTGCCTGCCATCGATCCGACTCCCGACTCGGGGAGATCGCTCGAGCCGGTCAAGCCCTCTCCTGCTTTGACAAAGAAGGTGGCGGAATCCCTGCAGCGGATACGGAAGGACACTGTGGTTCCTGATCAGGACACTGTGGCGCCTAAGCACACGCCGAAGCCTGCGAAGGCGCAAACGCCTATCCGTTTTACCCTGCCGCCAAAGTCGACGCCGAAGGCTTTCGCGCCGAAACATAGCGGGCCGTCGAAGGAGGTATTGACACCGAAAGCAGCCTTAGTGGTGTCGAAGCTTCGGCTCCAGCCGCTTGCTGAGGAGGAGCGTCGAGAGGTCATCATCGACGCTAATACTGGGAAACTGTCTCTCCTCAAGAGAAAAATCACCACTGAGCCGGTGTTGGAACATTTTCGGATCCCTCTCAAAAATAAAAGGGACTCTGCGGACACTTCGGCCCCGATAGAACCTGTGTCTCCACAAGCCCTAGGACACTCGCCGACGCATTCTGCCGCAGGCGAGGCTGACTAGGAAGATGCCGAGTACAACTATCCGGCGTACTCGGATCCGGAGGAGGAGCACGAACCTTGGTCGGCCGGAGGCGACGCGGAGGACCCGCAGTCGGGCCAGGACATGCAACTTTTTGCGGCCAAAACGTCACCGACGGAGGACTCAGCTGCCTTCAACGCTCTGATCGAGAGAGCTGCGGCTAACCACGATGTCGAGCTGCACTCGGACCATGTGGATGTGGACTTTTTATTTGACACTTTCTCAGTGGCTGAAAAGTCAAAACACTGCCAATGCTTAAGGGGGTGCTTAAACACGCAACGGAGGTCTTCAAGGAGCCCACCCGGGCGCGTGTCGTCAACCCTCGCATTGACAAAAAATATAAGGCAGCGCCCTCAGATCCTACATACATCAAGGGACACTTGCCACTGGACTCGTTGGTCGTATCCAACGCTCGGAAGAGGGCGAACTCGCAGACCACTGGTGACGCTCCTCCCCCAGACAAAGAGTCCAAAATCTTCGAGGCCTCAGGGAAACGAATTGCTGCACAGGCAGCTAATATTTGGAGGATCTCAAACACACAGGCCCTACTTGCACGCTATGATAGGGCTCATTACGACACCTTAGAATCAATACTGCAACACTTGCCTGACCAGTACAAGGAGGCAGGGGAAATGCTGATTCAAGAAGGAAAGCTCATCACAAACGCATCCATAAAATGTGCGCTGGATGTAGCCGATACAGCTTCCAGGGCAATCAACACCAGTGTGCTGCTTAGACGGCATGCTTGGCTTAGAATTTCAGGGTTCAAGCCCGATATTCAAACGACAATACTGAACCAAACAGTTAATCCTGACCACCTGTTTGGCCCTGAGGTGGATGCGACGCTGGAAAAGATGAAAAAAGATACAGACACTGCCAAGTCTATGGGGGCCCTCCAGTCTCAGCAGTTTCGGGGTGGTTCCTTTCGCCGCTCCAACTCCAGAGGCACCTCAAGGGGTCAGGCATCGCAGTCCACACAGTATTACAAAAGTAACACCCAACCCTCATACAACAACAAGGGTAGAGGTGGCTACAGAGGCAATAACGTCAAGGGCAGGGGATGTGGAAACAGCTCCAGGTCCACCACCGCCAACAAGCAGTGACGTCTTGTCACTGCCCCCCGACCATACAACACCGGTCGGGGGGAGACTCCAGCAGTTCCTGCCCGCGTGGAAATCCATCACCACGGACAGGTGGGTCAAGTCTCTTATCCAGTACGGTTACTGTCTGGAACTTACTTCCATTCCACCAAACATACCCCCAAGGAGCCGTCCTATGTCCGGCGAGCACTTGACCTTGTTGCAGCAGGAAGTTCTAGTCATGCTGCAAAAAGGGGCAATAGAGCTCGTTCCATTGCAGGAAAGGGGAACAGGGGTTTACTCCCTGTATTTTCTAATCCCAAAAAAGGACGGATCCCTCAGGCCCATCCTGGACCTCAGGCCCCTCAACTGGTACATTCTCTCGGAGCACTTCCATATGCTCACGTTACAGCAAGTACTCCCTCTGCTTCAGCAGGGGGACTTCCTGGCTACGCTGGATCTGAAAGACGCATATTTTCATATCCCCCTGCATCCTTCCCACAGGAAGTATCTCAGATTCACGATTCAAGACCAGCATTACCAGTTCAGGGTTCTGCCGTTCGGGGTCACCACAGCGCCAAGGGTATTTACAAAGTGCCTAGCGACTGTGGCGGCGCATCTCCGTCGCCAGAACGTCCACGTCTACCCCTACCTGGACGACTGGCTCATTCAAGCAAAGACAGAACAACAGTGCGTCGACCATGTGTCACGCACCATTCATCTCCTGCACGATCTGGGATTCTCTCTGAACTACCCAAAGTCCCATCTCCAGCCCGCCCACGTGCGACAGTATCTGGGCGCGACAATCAACACTCTGGCAGCCACTGCGCAGCCAAATTCAGTGAGAATCGCCAGTATCCAGGCGCTGATCCAACGATTCAGACCCCAACACTCGCTTCCAGCGAAGGTGTTCATGCAGTTGATAGGCATGATGGCCTCCTGCATCTCCATTGTCCCGCACGCGAGACTACATATGCGTCCGCTTCAGGAGTGCCTAGCACGTCAGTGGACTCAGGCTCATGGGCAACTGACAGACCTAGTGTTGGTGAGCGGTCGGGCATACAACTCTCTGCATTGGTGGAATCCACAAAACCTTTGCAAGGGCCGACCATTCCAAGAGCCTGTCCCACAGATTATCCTGACGACGGACGCCTCTCTCCAGGGATGGGGAGCGCATGTACTCCATTACACTGTGCAGGGACTATGGACACTACAGCAAAGGAAGATGCACATCAATGTGTTGGAACTGATGGCAATCTTCATGGCCTTAAAGGCGTTCAAAGTACATCTGTGCAACAAAGTCGTGTTGATCCGGACGGACAACATGACGGCCATGTACTACATTCAGAAGCAGGGAGGCACACACTCTCCACAGCTGTCTCATCTGGCTCAGAGCATGTGGAAGTCGGCCATTCAGAGGAACATCTTCCTCATGGCAGAGCATCTCCCGGGCAAGGACAACCAGATGGCAGATCTGCTCAGCAGGCACAGCCATCAAATGCACGAGTGGGAGATACATCCATCAGTACTCCAACCGTACTTCCAGAAGTGGGGTCATCCAGAGATAGACCTGTTCGCCACAAAGGAGAACGCAAAATGCCAAAGCTTCGCCGCCAGGTTCCCACACCCCCAATCACAGGGCAATGCGATGTGGATGAACTGGTCAGGCAGATTTGCGTACGCTTTTCCCCCAGCACCTCTGATACCGCTGGTGGCACGCAAGCTCAGGCAGCACTCGATGACTCTCATCCTGGTTGCTCCAACATGGGCTCGCCAACCATGGTACACCACGTTTCTGGAACTCTCCGTGGTACCGCATCAAAGGCTTCATCTCACTCCCAGCCTTCTGACGCAGAGCCATGGCGACATTCAGCACCCAGATCCGCAACAGCTCAACCTGGCGATCTGGCTCCTGAAGTCCTAGAGTTTGGCTACCTCAATCTTCCTCCCGAGTGCATGAACATCATTCGGGAGGCAAGGAAGCCCACTACTAGAGCTTGTTATGCGGCTAAATGGAAGAGGTTTGTCATCTACTGTGCTAACCACAATATTGACCCGCTAGATGCTTCCATTCAAAACATCATTTCTTACCTTTTCCACCTGTATCAATGCAATTTAGCGTACTCTTCCATCCGCATTCACCTGTCTGCTATGGCAGCATACCTCCAGAATAGGCAACACCTGTCACTCTTTAAGGTCCCTGCTATCAAGGCCTTTTTGGAAGGACTCAAGAGAGTCATCCCACCTAGGACCCCACCAGCTCCGGAATGGAACCTCAATGTGGTTCTTACAAGACTGATGGGTCCTCCCTTCGAGCCACTGCACTCTTGTGAGCTTCAGTTTCTAACTTGGAAGGTTGCGTTCTTAGTAGCAATAACATCGCTACGGAGGGTTAGCGAGCTGCAGGCGCTCACCATTCAGGAACCTTTCTTCCAGGTGCATGCTAACAGGGTTGTGCTCCGCACTAACCCTAAATTCTTACCCAAGGTTGTATCTCAATTCCATATAAACCAGACAATTGAGTTGCCGGTGTTTTTCCAAAACCCAGAGACGCTGGCGGAGCGGATGCTCCACACCCTTGACGTTAAGAGAGTCTTGATGTACTATGTAGACAGGACAAAAGATTTTCGCAAAACCAAGCAGCTTTTTGTTGCTTTTGCCACACACCACAAGGGAAACGCTATCTCCAAAGCGGGGATCGCTAGGTGGATCGTGAAATGCATTCAGATCTGTTACGCTAAAGCTAAGCGCACTCTCACTATCCCACCGAGGGCCCATTCCACCAGGAAGTTGGGGGCCTCTATGGCTTTCCTAGGTAGCATTCCCTTAGAAGATATCTGTAGAGCAGCCACATGGTCTACCACACATACTTTCACTAAACACTACTGTGTAGACGTGCATTCCAAACAGCAGGCAGCTGTTGGTCAGGCTGTTCTCAAAACACTTTTTCAGACTGCTGCAGCTGGCACGGGCGGCCGCCGCTAATGGAGGGACTGCTATGTATTCTATGCACAGATATGAATTCAGCAGCCCACATGCCTCGAACTGCAAATGCTACTTACCAGTATGCATCTGTTCTTGGCATGTAGGGCTGCTGACATTCATATCGCCCACCCTCCTCCCCGGCGCCTGTAGCAGCTGCAGTATTCATTCATATGTATATATATATGCTCATAGCATGGTCATCACTCACATACTTCACTCCATCTCTGCCAATGGCTAAAAACAATCTGGGGATGGAGGCGATGCCCATGCGCACTGTAGTCCAGGGGAGGAGCCACCTATCTCGTGATACTTCGAAGACTCTTCCAGGACAACAATGTGCAATCATCCGGACCCAACACTAGGCGGCGATCTATGCACAGATATGAATGTCAGCAGCCCTACATGCCAAGAACAGATGCATTCTGGTAAGTAGCATTTGCAAACCACACTCGGGCCTGAATTAGATTTCGGCGAACGTGTTACTCCGTCACAACGTGAGGAATATCCAATCCACTGAAATATGAATCCCGTAGGATAGAATGGGATTTATATTTCGGATGACGGGATATCGTCACCATTGTGGTGGAGTAACCCGTCTGCCAAAATCTAAATCGAGCCGTCGGTTTTAACTTAGTGGTGATTTAGAACTATGTGTTAGGGCATTTCCAACACTTTTCAGAACATCTTAGTTCTACTGAGGTGTACAGGCTTGCAGAAACTGGGGTAACGTGTACCAGCTACTATGGGCGATGGAAGTTGGAAGGTTTGTCGGGAAGGGAGAATGGGTCCGAGAAAGCTGAAATAAATGAGAATTTCTTCTAATTTGCCGAACGCAATAACGTGTAGTCTATCCAGTACATGGAATACATACAAATAGAGTTGGGGAAAGCAGTAAAATATAGCTTTGTTTAAGAATTTCATGATGCAATTCTAATAGCTATGGATATGCGCAAGTGAAACATTCCTAAGGTGGAATTTGTTTTAAAATATCAGGTATATGTAAATTTTGACCCTGCACAGGCATAACTTGCACACTTCAAAATGTACACTTGTTTTGTGAATGGGGCCCTATATGTTCAGAACTGTACATATAACCCTGCAGATTGTATTACATTACTAAATCTCTGAGCCCTGGAGCACAGCAGCCTGAGGCTATCATGCTCAAAACAACTCATGCACATACTACAGAGCATATCTGTGGGGCATAAGGCCATATCATGGATCCTTTAGCTCTATAAACGATAAAACACTCTCCCTTTTTCACACGTATTCACCCAAAGCCCCTTAATGGCCCCAAGCCATGAGGCATAACTTCTGCAAGTCCCATCATGTTAGCCTTCAGGGTCTGGACAGTCTTGTGGCTACTACATTTAATGGGGGCAATAGGCCATTTCTCGGGAGCACATGGTATGCCTTCGTGCAGCAAATACGCTGCGCTTGGACTGGAGAGACCTCTAATAGAAGAAAGAGAAGGAACCTTTGCACTCGTATGTTCTTTTTCCAAATGCTTCGAATTTCAAGACTAGGAGGCATCAATAAATAACAAGTATATATTTCTTCAAAATGTCTTAGCACTTTGGTCTAAACGATTTTCAAAAATATATAATTCGAATATTACTGTCCAGTCAAAAGTGGTAATCATTTTATAAACCGTAAAAGGGTGAAAAGCAACCTTGCTATGATTTGAACCTGCAGACTCTTCACAAATGTCTGCTGTAAGTGATAGTCCCTGAGCTACCATAGCAGCCGTACTGGATTGACACACACCAGAAAATGAGTTTCTTCTGGCTTCATCTCATAACAGGAGCCATGCAAACTTTTCAATACAAATATGGCAGCCTTGCTTCGAAGTGCTGGCTCTGATTCATTAAATGTACAGCAACCCCACTGAGAGGATTTATATACTTTATATATAAACTTATAATGCCTTTCTGAGAAATGCTAGTACTGTTGATATAAAGTATAATCTGGTATCGGAGTAGTACTAATGTGTGCAAGATCTTAATTCTCCTGTATCATGGTAAAAGGGGTTACTCCTTACAATAAATCAGCAGCACGTACTGTAAGATGTCCTCAAAGAAGTTTATTTGGTAAAGAGAGCAAACTCCAGCCATCATGACTCTATGACTTTTTAGAGACCCCCATTGTACCTATCAGACAACAGCATTCTAACATTCCAATATTAACAGGAAACCAAATCCCACTCGCCTTCCCCACAAAAAACAAATAAATGAAATAAGAAGAATACATAAATCAATAATAAAAACACACCTGTTAATACATATAGACAACCATTGTTACAATGTAAGAGAATATGGGAAAACCATTTACCCCTATGCTAATCTCTAAGTATTTTTCCATTTTCCCAATTCTTGAATTTCTCCTTGAAAACTATCGATTTTTCAATCCATAACCTCTCGCACCACACCTTGCTTCCGCCTTCTCCTCATCCTTCTCAGGTGTTCCAATTTCTCCTCGTCTTACCACTACTACTCTATTGAGATTCCAAATTAGTGAATCTACAGTCTTCACTGCATTCCTGAGCAACTTGATTACTCTAATGGAACTTGAGAATTGATTCCCCAGAACATTTCCTGGTTTTCTAATTTTCACCTAGTCACCAGCAACCACCTTTGTGACTTTCGCTGCTTTTCTCACAACAAACTTATATATTCTCTCATTGGCTTTTTTCTCTACACTTCTCCCTCTCCCCAATTCTCCTCTTCCTTCTTTTCTTCACATTGACATTTAGCCTTCACACATGCCGGGAAAATCAAACTTTTCGGCGTTCTTCCCCTAAACAATTTGAAAGCTATTTTACCAGTACTGATATATGGTGTCAAACCCTTCCTCTTTCAACTCCATTCCACCACTCTTAGCAATTTGTATGCTCTCTATTAGAACTTTATTAAACATTTCTACCACTCAGTTGGTTTCTGGGCGATACAAAGCACACTTCTTATGTGTTGTACCATTCTCCCGCAGAATTTCTTCCATCTCCTTTGAGATCAAATGGACACCATTGTCCGTAATCAAAACCTTTGGCATGCCTTCTCGCCTTAAGAGTTCCCTCAAAACCCCTACCACATGCTTAGTCTCCATGTCACTAGAGGAAGCTACTTCAGGCCATCTAGAAAATATATCCACAACAACAAACGCGTAGGTTGCAACCCCACAAAAAATTGAACTCGCAACGTTCAAAGAGCTTCCTCTCACGGACGCACAGGTAGATTCCTCACTATCATGGGTTGAGTATGCAGCTTCAAACGTTCTCACTAACCATATATTGAACACAATCCTTTGCAAATCTCTGTTTCAACATCCATCCCTGGCCACCAATATGCCAATCTCAATCTCTCCTTTGTGTTAGTCATTTCTTGATGACCTTCTGAGGCTAGACTCAGCAGCTCAGACCTTAAAGAAACCGGAGCAACCAACGTTGTACCCTTAAACAACAACCTTTCACCTTCAAATTACTCATCCTTCACACTCCTGGCGAGGCAACCCCAGCAGAAATTGTCACATTGGGATGGAAGACTATTGGAGGTACAGCGGGAAAAGGGGACATCTCCAGAAGCTTGCTGGCAATTGTTGGACTAAAGGCCTTGCGTTGGAGACATATGGGACTGATTGGATAAATACACCCTGAAAACTTACCACCAAGGGCTGGATAGGGAGGGGGACAAACTCCGCCATCTGCACGCTGGGACATTGCGGAGAGAGGTGGACACACCACTGGTGTGCTGCTTGGTAGTACAGCGCAATTGCACAAAGGGCTATAAATGGGACTGATTGGATAAATACACCCTGAAAACTTACCACCAAGGGCTGGATAGAGAGGGGGACAAACTCAGCCATCTGCACGCTAGGACATTGCGGATAGAGGTGGACACACCACCGGTGTACTGCTTGGTAGTACAGCGCAGTTGCACAAAGGGCTATAAATGACGTTTTTGCTGACTATCGATGGGGGTTTTATGAGTGCTGACCATGAGCTGATGCTGGACCTCCTTCCCTCCTAGTGGTGTTGGGCTAAAAAAGGAAAAGAGACTTGTGGTATTAGATCTGCACTGCATAACAGGATTTGTCACTTCTGAGACCACTATTTAAGCAGCATGGATTAAGGTCCTGCAGACAGGCAGTGATGATGTGTTTTAATCCCTCCTTATTGCAGCTCAACTGTCGCCTTACAACATTTTTTGACCTGATGGACAGAGACTGAAAACCTCTTGCTGCCAACAGCAGTGACCTACTAAGACTATAACAGACTCTGAATTGGTCCACTGGTTTTAATATTACGCAGTTCATACAATGACCTCAGATAGGCCTGCGATCCTGTGTCAGCAGTCCTACTACAATCCGAACAATTTTATGTCTTTTTATACCAATGCAAGGTTGTTTTTAACCTTATACTTACTTTAATTATTTATCTAATGTAACTCTTTTAGATATCAACCTGTAATGTTCTGAATGCAACAGTTGTAATTAATCATGCATAATAAAATTACTTACTTCACTTCTGAGACCTTCTGCTTTTGCAAGGTAGATGTGCACCGGACCAGAACCTCTAATTTTGTGATGGCACAATGCGCTGGAAATAACAAGAGGATGCAGTTACCATTAGTACACTAACCGGTCTCTACTTACAATGACTGACCATGCATTAACTCCAGTGGCCTATACTTATAGGTTTCATTAGCAGCACAGCTTGATAGCAGAAACATTTCAATCTGTGATTTGGGTTAATCACTCACAGGGATAAACCACAAACAAAGATTGGATTTACTTGCACTTTCAAGGATAAACTCGGAACACAGGTTGGAATTACTTGCACTCCCAAGGATAAACTTGGAACACAGGGTGTTGTACAAGATTCATGCATATATCAAAGACTTTGAAGTGCTTTCTCTTGGCACCACTGTTCATCAGAGAAACGCAGAACTAAAGTATTTAATCCTTATGCTGTCACAGTTCTTGTGCCAAGGTTGCAGGAAGGGTCTGGAGTATAACACAAGAAACTCTGGAGTAAATCACAGAGGGCATGGTGGAAAAGTCTTTAGTCTTTAAATATGCTGATACAACTATAGGAGGATTAGAGCGCACTACCTGATATCAAGTACTTACCCTAGTTCTTCCACTAGACTGAAGTTCGAAGAAGATCTAGAGTGTTTGCCTCGGGGAGTAGTGAGGGGTCCGGAGTATCTGTGTAGGAGGGAGAGAGGAGAAAGACATCAAGAGAATGGGAGCCACAGGTTCACTTGGACTTGAAGGAGACTAGAGGGCTTCTTGGTTCCGGCAGAATTCTTCAGGTGAATGGGCATGGTGAAGCTTGTTCCGCAGGGAGCGAGGCTAAGCCACGACTTTGGGTTGGGTGGGGTTTATATACTCTCTCAAAGGCTCAACAGATGTAGCTAGACCACATGGAGCACATGGCTGTCTGGTAGGTTCTAGAACTTTTGAAGGAAACACGTGTTTGTACAATTGCTTTGACCTTACAGACTGGGCAAGTGCAACTTGATGATCGTAACCAAATAACAGAAAACAAATGTATTTTTTTTCGCTCGAATGTGCATAATGGAATGCAACACCAAGGCCCCAGTAACAGCAGGAGCAAGGCTTGCGATTGGCTAATGGGATTCTGGGGCAGTTTTGCAGGGATTCAACGGAAAACCAGACCAAAGCCCTAGTAAAAGTGGGAGCAAGATAATCTATTGTGGGACGCTTGTAGGGATTTAAGCGCAATGGAATTACTGGTCTTGGGGAACATCAGTCATGGTATCATAGCATTTGTATGATACCCAAGTCGAGTGGAGAAGAGGTGAACCTGGCATCTTGTAGACCTTTAAGTAGTGCGGACACAAAGTTCCTCTTTTTTGGTTGGGTGGGGTTTACATACCCTCCCAATTGCTCAGCAGATGTAACTAGATCACGGTTGTGAGAGCGCCATGTCAGTTTGAAATTTTGTAGGGGTTCATCATATTCACAAGTAGTCAGCCCCCACATATTTAGAGGACTTACTAATGTAGTTTAGTAATGTAACATTAGGCTAAGAATCAATATAACATGTAATGGAGTGTTTATTAATTGTTGACAACGTAGTGCCTTAAGAAAATGTGGTGTTTGCTTAACGTAGAGATGAAAATCACATGTGGAATGTCGCATTAACAATGGTGTGCCTTAATGGAGTAAATAGGCGTTTATTAATGAATGAATTAACATAGGTTTTTTAGTATGGAAAATGTATGTTTTGCCTTAGAATAGCGTTTAAATTATGAAATGTAATGCTCACGTTATGTTGGTAGTTCATTTAAACGTGAAGAGGCCTGAGACATGCTGAAGCCAGTAGAGGCCTAGCTGAATTTCTTTAGTTAGCTTTAGTTGGAGAAATTATTTTCTTTTTCTGAGAAGTGGCCGTGCACGGTGAATATTGAAATGTAACTTCTATTATGCTTGGAGCTGTTCTCATGCGCTTCTTTTGCAGGTGCAAGGTCGACTAGCTCGTTAGGTAGAAAGACCCATTGTGTAGGGAGTTAGGATGGTAGGCGTCAGCGCAGAGGAGCAGTCAAGGAATTTGGGAGTGCAACATTTAGCGGAGAAGGTGCCTGGGACCCAAGGACACTTCAACGGACGTTGGTGAAGAGGTGCAATGCTGGAAAAATCCGGAGATCAGCACCTGCCAGAGGGACGTACCTGAAGGCGTGTCGACTGTTTTTGGGGTTTTGTATTAGGGACAGCACCCGAGGGAGGAGAGGGAGACGGACTTAGCCAGCCTGAAGAGTAGGTCAGAGTCGGAGAGTAGGGTCTTGGGAAAGGCAAGATGTAGGTAGCTTGTGAGCTTGAGGCAGAGTAAAGGGTAGAAAGAAGCATCTTAGAACGAGCTCGGTAGCCGAGGCTGCTTAAGGAAAGTGAGTGTACTTCTTTGGAAGTCACCATTGCTGACACCTTTATTCATGCTTGGGGGAAATGTTAAGTAGGGATGTCACCTTAGAGTTAGTGTAGGAACAGTCTAACCAAAGAATTTTTTTCTTTCTGTAAATGCATTCTAAAACTCAGGTGGGAGCCATCATTGCTTGCCTGATGGTTCTTGAGTTAATCTTGATTTTCATCTTGAGTCGTCCGAGACTCTTGCGTAGAATTATGTTTGTATTAGTGCCAGTTTATCTTCTGAACTTTTTATTGAGATGTCTGTACATCCAATTGTTTCTGGCTTTGTAATAAATCTTCAAACTTTATTCAGTAGTTGGTGGTCCTTTGAGTCCAAACTTAATTGGGTTGTTAAGTCAATTTGATTGTGTTGATGAATAGATTTCTTCTTTACGCTCCATGACCGGTAAAAAGGTCCAGCCGACCTGCTCTGGGATTCTAGAAAATGGTAGATACATTTTAGATGAGAATCCCAGCTTCCCCAGTTGGTAGCTACAGAGCATGGTTTCCCTTCTGGAGGGAGGGAAAATCTAGAGCAGGTTAAGTGTTCCCTGAGGCCCCTAGAGATTAGGTGATGGTTGTCCAGCGGATTGTTGGTGGAAGACTGCGTTCCATGGAAACTGACGGAGAGTGACGGTGCGGCGGAAAGCAGCAGTTTCTAGGAGAGTGAGTATGAACAGGGTTATATGTTAGATTGCGGTGTTATGTTTGTGCTTTGTGTTGTAATGTCTTGCAGAGTTTGAATGCCTGTTGTGTGAAAGGAGATCAGGCTGTGAGCATGCACAGCCCGGGAAAATCTTAGGCTCAAGGAGTAGCTTAAGTGGTTCGGGTGCATTGAGTAATTGTCGACCATTGTTAAGGGAATCGTGAGGTACCATCGATTGCCCGCAGGACCGAGATAGGGTGAACGAATGTGTGAGTGCGTGGATAACTGACGCTGGTCATGAGTTGCTGTGTGTTTGTAACCTATCAGGTGAGGTGATTGTCCGGTCGTTTGTGGACGGACAGTTGGCAGTTCGGGGACAATTACGCGATTGTGGACATACAGTCGGAGAAGGGATTGCTTGGTCGTAAGTGGTCATTTCAAGTGTATGATTGGGACGCGTGTGTGAGTGAGAGACGGATTGTGAAGGAGGGGAACTGCTGCGAAGCGGAGGCGAGTGACGTCGGAAGGAGCCGCGCTGGCATAGGGCAGTTGGTGTGAAGCCGCGCTGGGATTGGTGAATTGTCAACAGGAAGTAAAGGAGCGCTGTAAATAGAGAAACGTTGGGGTTTCAACATGAAATGTTTTAAGTTTTTGCGAGATTTGTTCAGAAGTGAAAATAAGTTAGAACCCCAGGGTGGAGAAGAGGCCCCGCACGAGGATACTCCGGCTCATTACATGGCTACGAATGTCGAGTTGCACACCATATTGTGGCTCGAGAACTGGTGCAAGATGACGGACGGGAATGAGGAGTTGACGTTTCCCAGATACGGGACGTTCAGATTGGATGTGTTGTATCAGTTGAAAGCGATTATGTCTTCCTTGCGACCCTTGCCTAGACCGACACAGTTTGAGGCATTGAATGTGTGGATTAGGGCGGCGCATGAAATGAACAGGGACAGGCGACAGGTAAGAGTGAAGAGGTCAGTCAGGGCAGTCCAAGATGCGAGATGGGATGCATTGGAAAAGAGATGGAGAGTGCAGACAATTGAAGGGGACATATTGTACCTGCTGTTGGTCAACGCAGGGGATGCGCAGAAAAGAAATACTGAGGATGACGACAGTGAGATGGAGGATAGTCTGATAGAAAGACTGTTGTCGGAGAGACCACCTCCATATAATTCTGAGGTAGGGGAGGAGAGATCAGCCCCGGTAGAGGAAGCAAAGACACCTCAAGTTCCTCCTAGGATGAAAGTAGTGGGAAAGTTCTCGGCAGGAGAGGCACAGAACATGGAGTGTGTCCATTCTCAGAGGTTGCTGGATGCTCTTATAGTACCGGTTACCATTGGTCCCATAGTGTCGGTATACAATCCAGAACAGACACGAAGTGGGGGTCCGCCACAAATAGGTCTGGGAGGGAGTGTTAGTCACGAAAGGCATAGTGTGGTGGATGGATTGAGCCAACTGCCAAGGCCTGTAGGATAGAGCACCCCGTTACCAGTGACAGCAGATTCGTCGAGAGGACCTATGGATCTGTGAGGACCAAGGCCGAAGTCTCTTGGAGAATTGAGACCAGATTTGATGTCCTGGGAGACAGTTGTGGGGGCTCAGAATGACAGGTCAAGAGAGGATTGGGACTGTGGTAGCCCGGAGAATAGGATGGTTCCTCACAACACTCCTGAAGAAAGTAGACGCAGGGGACAGGACAGTGATTGCGGGGAATTAAGCGGGACATCTGGTCAAGGTACATTGAGGGCTGCAATAAAGGCAAGGAGGATTGATGTGAAGTGGCTAAAAGCAGAAGTGGATGAAATTGTGGAAGGAAATTTGCCGTTGGAGAGAATTGAACTTTACGAACCAGATGAGCTGCTGTTTGTAGCAAAGAATGTGACTCGAAAAGCCAGGTCGACCCATGAGAAATTGACTGAATTGGCAAATAAATATGATGTGGACTTGTCAAGGACAATAATGTTGCAGGGTAATCACAGATTGCAATATACTGACCAGGATTTAGAAGAGAAGAGAGTGATCGGACTAAAGATCCACATTAAAGAACTGATTATAGGGATAAGAGCATGGAACAAGCTTGACAAATGGGAAGAAAGGTGGTCAAAGAAAGAGTGCTAGGAGTACTATCGGGACACCCCCTCTGGTAGTGGGTATAGTGAGCATGGAGGCATACCCTTTGTGGGAGGTGGCCCATGGGGGATATGTACATGTGCCCCGGAGGTGGGTGGGTTTGGCTGCCTTTACAAATGATTTCCCAAAGCTGAGAGAGATTCCAGTTGAGTGGTACAAACGGGTAGAGAGGTTTGTTAAGATCTCAAAAGTGCTGTGGATTGACTTGAACACATTGTTTGATATTGTTGTTCCAGGGGATTTGTGGATAGCATGTAAGGTCAGTGTTGAGTGGCCCACTGTAGAGCCAGAGCGAGTCGCTGCCACAAATGGACCCTCACCTCTTGTAATGAAAAAAATACGAGCAGGTGATTACGTGGTTGAAATCTAAGGTACCACCCCAGGATATAGATTGGGTGAAGATTGACCGGACGACACAGGAGCCCAAGGAGACGGTGCATGAGTATTATGAGCGATTGTTACAGGTTTTTAAGCAATACAGTGGGTTGGATGTGATGGACCCGAAGGACATGGGACAGTTTGTGTCGAAGTTCGTTCTGGGATTGAGGCCTGATATCTGTTTTATGATTCAGCAGCATCTAATTTGTTGGCAGAATAAGCAGCTGGATGAGATCTTGAAGTACGCCAGGTATGGCAGTGATGAAATAGAGTCAAAGTCTAAAAAGCTTAAGGATAAGCTAATGATGGTTCAGATGCAATCAGCTGACAAGGGAGGTCAGGCCCAGTCGGGAGGTGGAACCTTAGGGAGGAAACAGGGTGGCCAGAAGAAGGGAAATTGTGATGACTCGAAACCTAGGATGAATTTGGCAACACTGAAGAAGACTACTCAATGCCACCAGTGTCATCAGATTGGACATTGGAGACTCGAGTGTCCCTTTAATCCTGCGAATATGGAACAACAGGAGGAGGAAGAGGAGGTTCAGGTTCAGGTTCCTCGGGTGACAACAACATCAGTAGCAAAGACTAAGACGATCAAAGGGGAGACTTCAACCCCTCTGGTCCAGGTCCCCCAGCCACCGAAGGTCTCGTCAGGGACTAAGGTTTACAAGCAGATGCCTCTTTTGACTGAAGGTGATTATTGTGACTTTGACCCGTTGGCATGACGGTGCCTGAGAGGGGAGAAGGACTGTACTCTTGGGGCAGTCTTGTGAGGTAGACCAGAGGGGACCAATTTGTAGAAGCTGATGTTGACAGTTATCCTACCACCTTTTTGGTTGACACTGGTGCTACCCGTTCTACTGTAAGATCTGCAGTAGTTCCTAACCTACCCCTCTCAGGACAGACAATCCAAGTTGTAGGTGTTGCTAACAGGAAAATGACAAACCCTTTAACCGAACCCATTCCTGTGAAGATAGGAAATTTCAGGGATAAACACCAATTTGTGGTGTGTGATTCGAGCCCTGTGTGTTTGCTAGGGAGGGATCTCCTGTGCAAGCTTAATTGTACCATCTATTGCACCCCTAAGGGAGTGGAACTGCAGACAAATGATGATGATGCTGCCTTTAAGGTTGCAAACCTGCATGTGTGCGTAGAAATGTATCCTGCTTTGACTGTGGAAGAACTTCCACTTGACTTGAGAGATTCAGTCTCACGGGAGGTGTGGGATTTCACAGGGGAAGATATTGGATTAATTAAAGGAGTTAAGCCAGTCAAGATTCAGGTGAAGAAAAATGCTGAATTCCCGAGAACACCTCAGTATGATATGACCCCAGAAACGATTGCAGGGATAAAGCCTGTGATTGAGTCCATGATTAAGCAGGGAATCCTGAAGGAGGTCATGGGCAGTCCATGTAATTCCCCGATCATGGGTTTGCAGAAACCCAGCGGGAAGTTCAGAATTGTACAGGACCTACGGCGAGTAAACAACATAGTTGTTCCATGTTGTCCAGTGGTACCGATTCCATCAGTGATACCGTTTCAGATTCCGTGTCAAGCTGAGTGGTTTACTGTGATAGACCTTTGCCAGGCTTTCTTCTTAATTCCATTGCATGAAGAGAGTCAATTTCTTTTTGCTTTTAAGCTGGAAAACCGTGTCTTAAGGTGGTGTCGTATCCCTCAAGGGTACACAGAGAGTCCTATCCCTCAAGGGTACACAGAGAGTCCCTCGATCCTCAATCAGATATTGAAAAAGAATCTTGAGAGTCTAGTGCTGCCGCAGAACTCTGTTCTCATCCAGTACATAGACGATCTCCTTGTTGCGTCAGAGACTGAAGATGCATGCAGAATTGATACCATTGCCTTGTTGAACCATTTGGCAGAGAATGGACACAAGGTGTCGCCGAACAAGTTGCAGTACTGTCTGACTGAAGTGCAGTAATTGGGTCACAGAATTGAGAAAGGTAAAAGGAAGGTGTCACCCAACAGAATTGAGGCAATCATGAATATGATGGTGCCTTCGACCCAGAGCGAAGTTAGGATGTTCCTAGAGATGGTTGGCTAGTGTCGTCAGTGGATTGTCAACTTCTCCCTGAAGGCGAAACCTTTGCAGAGACTGACGCACAAGGATGTGAGTGATCCGGTACCATGGGACAACGACTGTATGAAAGCTTTCCTTGAGCTGCGAGGGGACCTATGTTGCGCTCCAGCGCTGGGAATGCCTGACTACAACAAATCATTTTCATTGTTCTGTTGTGAGCGAGAAGGATGTGCATTAGCAGTTTTAGTGCAAGATCATGGAGCTGTCCGTAGACCAGTTGCTTACTTCTCAGCTACTCTAGATCCAGTAGCTGCAGCGTTGCCCGGATGTCTCAAATCCGTTGCTGCAACAGGTTTCAGCATTGAGAGATGTGAAAGCATTGTGATGGGTCATCCACTGGCGGTGTATGTTCCTCATTCAGTGGAGTTGCTAATGACCAGGACCAAGACACAGCACCTGATGAACAACAGGCTCACACGCTGATCATACTTATACTGATTATACAGCAGGTTATACTTGCTGCGGAGAATGTGACCCTTAGAAGGTGCTCTGTTTTGAATCCTGCCACTTTGATGCTGTTGCCAAATGCACTAGATGAAGATTGTGAGGACCATGATTGTCTAGATGTGACTGAATTGTGCACCAAACCTAGACCTGACATTGTTGATGAACTGGTGACTGACCCTGATGAAATTTCTTCTTTGTTGATGGTTCGTGCATAAGAGACAGTGTTGGGCAATTGAGAGCAGCGTTTGCTGTGTGTACCATTACGGGAGTTGTTGAAGTTGTGTACCTGGAAGGAGTGTACTCCGCTCAGGTAGCTGAAATAATTGCTCTGACGCGTGCCTGCTTGGCAGCAGACAAAATTCGGATCACAATTTATACTGACAGCCAGTATGGGTTTGGTGTAGTTCATGATTTCTACCAGTTGTGGTCCCAGAGAGGTTACATGACATCATCTGGTTCCCCCATCAGGAATGGGGAATTTGTCAGATTGCTTTTAGAGGCTTTGCAATGTCCCAAAGAAATTGCTGTTGTAAAGTGTACTGCTCACAGTAAAGGGACAGATTTCGTGTCACTGGGAAACCGCTATGCGGATGAGGTTGCACGTTTCTGTGCCGAACAAGGTTACTCATTTACTGAACAAGTTGTAGAGGGAATACAGGAAAGAACAGAGTTAAACATAATGCTTGAAATGGCCGAAACTTGGGATGAGCTCAAGAACATACAGGAACAAGTGTCAGACCATGAGAAGAATGTGTGGATCAATTCTGGATGTGTGAAGTGAGACGTGGATATTTGGGTCTCAAATGATGGAAGAGCAGTATTTCCAGATGAGTTGTTGAGTCCGATGGCACAACAGATTCATGGTGCAGTGCATCTGGGCAGGGATGCAATGGTGCAGGTGTTCAGACAAACATGGTACAACCCAAAATTTTGTGCAGTGGCAGAAGCTGTGTGTCCGAGGTGTGTTATGTGTCAACAAATGAATGTTGGAAAAAGAACTTCAGTCACCATGAGTCACATTGGGAGGTCCGGTGGGCCCTTCAACAGAATGCAATTGGATTTCATTGAAATGCCCAGGTGCAATCATTTGAGATACATCTTAATGGTTGTGTGTGTGTTTTCCAGGTGGGTCGAGGCATACCCAACACGTAGGTGCAATACACTCACAGTAGCTAAGCTATTGTTGAGGGAACTTGTCCCTAGGTTCGGAGTTCCGACCTCTTTGGAATCGGACAGAGGGACTAATTTTCATAGTGAGATCATGAAAATGCTCTGCAAAGCACTGAACATAGATCAGAGACTTCATTGTAGCTATCGTCCTGAGGCTTCTGGGATAGTGGAGCAGATAAATGGAACTTTGAAGGCCCGAATGGCAAAGGTGTGCTCATCTACGTCCCTAAAGTGACCAGACGCTTTGCCATTGGTGTTAATGAGCATGCGCAGTACCCCAGACAGGAGAACAGGTCTTTCACCTCATGAAGTACTGATGGGGAGGGCAATGAGGTTACCGTCGGTCCCATCGACAGCCTTGCTGAGTATCACAGATGATCAGATCCTTGACTATTGCAGGGGACTCGCTGATGTCATCCATTCTGTGTCTCATCGGGTGCAGGCTGCTGTGGTCCCGGCTGCCAGTGACCTTTGCCATGACCTGAGTCCGGGAGACTGGGTGTTGGTGCGGAAGCACGTGAAGAAGAGCTGTTTGGATGTTCGTTGGAAGGGACCCTATCAGATCATCCTCGTGACGAACTCTGCTGTGAAGTGTGGAGGATTGCAGAATTGGGTGCATGCTTCTCACACCCGTCGAGTTCCAGCACCTTTGGAAGAAACAGCTCCTCTCTCTAATTAAAATCCAGCTACGGTGGCAGGGCCACAAGAGAGGACAAGCCAAGCTGTGAGGGTGTCTGACGAGGCTGGTTGCTCACCAGATCAAGCTGAGGAGGGTTACGACAACAGCGACTCTGAGTTAATCTCCGAAAGGGGAAGTTGCTGTGAAAGTGGTCCGGAATCAGAGCAAACTGAGAAAAGTTGTGAGCAGGGTGAGCAAAAGAGAAGCAGAAGAGCGAGTGGTGCGGAGACGCAGTGGCCAGAGAGACAAGGGCGACTGAACTTGAGACTGGTTTCCGAAAGGGATCTTGCTCCTGTGTCAGAGGAGTTTGTAACAGACGAAGGAGAGCAAGAGAGGAGGGGTCCGAGGAGATCAAGGCGAACGAGGGTGCCTTGTCGAAGGTACGCCACTCTTGAGTGGACCTACCCTGTGACTGATGCCAGGTGTACTGAGATCGGGGAGGGTGAGGGCAGTGACAGTGATCAGTACCAGTCCCAACATTAAATTGGATGTGCTGTTGTTGGTACCAGGACTTGAGATCGAAGGTGTACTGACCATCACTGTTCCAAATCCTCCAATACTGAGTGGAATACGTCATCTGATTCTAAGTAGACTGATTTTTCCTACGTTTGGTCCTGAAATACCATCTCTTCTATCTTTTATACTTCGTCTTGAGCTTCTGGAATATGTGTTGGATGCAGTTGGAACACATCTGATCATAGACTACTGAAAGACTTTTGCTGTAAATAGCTGCTGAAACTAACCTAGATCCGAGTGGAAGAGGAAACATTTTTAGGGACTTCCCACAGAGGACGGAGAAGGGTTAGGGTTTGCTGTACACAAGGAACTGAAACTAAAGGGGACTTTCAGCTTCTGAGGTGGTTCAAGTGATTCAAGTAATTGAAGAAGAAAAGAGACTTTTGTGTTATTGCGGAACGACAAACTGAAATTAGTCCTGAGACCATGGAGGCTGGAAAACTGACCCCTAGAGCTAGGTGCATTGTAGGCACACTTGTGAGGAGTGATACTCTTCATCATATTAGTAGTTGTAGTTTCTTATTTAGCCCCACATGAGCAGGCAGTGGAGATTGAGGGAATACCGACACCTACCACTCCTAGCCAGAAAGAGGTCCAAATAGGAGCCGAAAAGGCTTTGCTGCTAGAAGAAAGCCGTAGGTTACATGCAGATTTGTCCAAGGGCAATTTTAAACTTAATGCGTATGTGAAGTAGTTGTATGAGTATATTGATGCGATGGGTGCGAAAGATTGTTGTGTGCATGCAGTTGCCAGCTTCAGTAGATGAGGATATTCGATACCATCACCTTCCATTGACATATGGAATATCATGTAGTTTGCTGCTTAGCATATTTTATGGGCGTAACAATTTTGAGTATTTCTTTTCTAATTATGATGCAGTGCTTCCTGAAGTATCAGCATGTAAACATCTGAATAAATATGATTATTATAAGTCAGAGGACAGGCTTGGAACGTATTTTATTCCAACACGAGAGTTAGACACATCATATGCTCACGGCATAATTTGACTTGCCTATTGTCAGAGACAGAAGAAATTCATAGAACAGGTAGAAGACAGGTACAGGAAACAAAAGCCGTTGCGAGATTCAGGACAGGGTAAAGTGAATTGGACGGATGAAGAAAGATTACACAAAGCAAAGGGAAGCTATGGTCCGATAGCTCTGGATGAAGTGCAGAAAGGGAAGTTGTGCATTCACAGACCACAGACATATTATGAAAACGTGGATGTAGGCCACACTACGTGTGAGCATACTTTCACTCTGGAGTATTATGCGAAGGATTTCTTGCAGAGTGTGGTGCAAGTGATTCCGACTGTGTACTTTGTCTGCGGGAGGAATGCTTGTGAGACTGCCTGAGAAGTGGTATGGGACGTGTTATCTGGCGATCATTTTCCCAAAGATATACCATACAGGGGACTTTGCTCTCATAGAAGGAGGACAACATGAGAGAGTGAAACAAGGTGAAAGTGCAGGAGCAATTGTTGGGGATGTTTTTGGAGCAATGATAACCACCTTGGGAGTGATCCTGAATGACGTGAAGATTCGGAGATTGGCGACTGTTGTGCATGAGTTGTCAATGAACACAGCAAAGTCATTGATGTTTGTTGAGGGTGAGATGTTATTGATAAGGACTAAGGTTTTATAAAACAGTCTTGCTTCAGACGTCCTTGTAGCCAAAGAGGAAGGAGTCTGTAAACTTTTGAAGGTCCAGGAATATTTTACTTGTATACCAGATAACAGCAAGGATCTGGAGAAATATATAAGCAACATTACCACAAGGACCTGGAGAAATATATAAGCACAATTCAGTATGAGATTGAAGATCTGACAGAAGACACTGTATGGGAAGCAGATTGGCAAAGGATTTGAGAAGGTTGGTAGTTGGTTTGCAAATCTTGAAAAGGGTTTCCTTGGCTTTGTGTTAAAACCTCTTATTATAGTTGTGGCATGTGTGATTGGAATGTGGGGTTTAGTGAGAGCGTTATAAGTAGTACAGGTCAAGAAGACTGGAAAGAACGATGAGAGCACAAGACAGACGTATGGAGAGACTGCAGGACAGTCATATTTCGGAGTCTGAGAAACATGGAGTTGCTCAAGAGAGGGAAAGTGGCAACAAGCTCTGCTTAAATCGGTTTCTACCCACAGGGATGGTGTCATGTGGGTGATGACACAGGTCATCAAAGGGGGGAACTGAGAGAGCGCCAAGTCAGCTTGAAATTTTGTAGGGGTGCATCATATTCACAAGTAGTCAGCACCCACATATTTAGAGGACTTACTAATGTAGTTTAGAAATGTAACATTAGGCTAAGAATCAATATAATCTGTAATGGAGTGTTTATTAATTGTTGACAACGTAGTGCCTTAAGAAAATGTGGTGTTTGCTTAACGTAGAGATGAAAATCACATGTGGAATGTCGCATTAACAATGGTGTGCCTTAATGGAGTAAACAGGCGTTTATTAATGAATGAATTAACATAGGTTTTCAGTATGGAAAATGTATTTCTTGCATTAGAATAGCGTTTAAATGATTGAAATGTAATGCTCACGTTATGTTGATAGTGCATTTAAACGTGCAGTGGCCTGAGACATGCTGAAGCCAGTAGAGGCCTAGCTGAATTTCTTTAGTTAGCTTTAGTTGGAGAAATGATTTTCTTTTTCTGAAAAGGGGCCCTTCACGGTGAATATTGAACTGTAAATTCTATTATGCTTGGAGCTGTTCTCGTGCACTTCTTTGCAGGTGCAAGGTCGACTAGCTCGTTAGGTAGAAAGACCCATTGTGTAGGGAGTTAGGATGGTAGGCGCAAGCGCAGAGGAGCAGCCAAGGAATTTGGGAGTGCAACATTTAGCGGAGAAGGTGCCTGGGACCCAAGGACACTTCAACGGATGTTGGTTGAGAGGTGCCATGCTGGAAAAATCCGGAGATGAGCGCTTGCCAGAGGGGCGTACCTGAAGGTGTGTCGACTGTTTTTGGGGGGAGAGGGAGACTGACTTAGCCAGCCTGAAGAGTAGATCAGAGTCAGAGAGTGGGGTCTTGGGAAAAGCAAGATGTAGGTAGCTTGTGAGCTTGAGGCAGAGTAAAGGGTAGAAAGAAGCATCTTAGAACGAGCTCGGTAGCCGAGGCTGCTTAAGGAAAGTGAGTGTACTTCTTTGGAAGTCACCATTGCGACACCTTTATTCATGCTTGGGGGAAATGTTAAGTAGGGATGTCACGTTAGAGTTAGTGTAGGAACAGTCTAACCAAAGAATCTTTTTCTTTCTGTAAATGCATTCTAAAACTCAGGTGGGAGCCATCATTGCTTGCCTGATGGTTCTTGAGTTAATCTTGATTTTCATCTTGAGTCGTCTGAGACTCTTGCGTAGAATTATGTTTGTATTAGTGCCAGTTTATCTTCTGAATCTTTTATTGAGATGTCTGTACATCCAATTGTTTCTGGCTTTGTAATAAATCTGTAAACTTTATTCAGTGGTTGGTGGTCCTTTGAGTCCAAACTTAATTGGGTTGTTAAGTCAATTTGATTGTGTTGATGAATAGATTTCTTCTTTATGCTCCATGACAGGTAAAGAGGTCCAGCCGACCTGCTCTGGGATTCTAGAAAATGGTAGATAAATTTTAGATGAGAATCCCAGCTTCCCTAGTTGGCATGTCGGACACATGGCCGCCTGAAAGGTTCTCAAACCCTTGAAGAAAACCTATTAGTACACTTGCTTTGACCTTACAGAATAGGCAGGTGCAACTTGATGATCAGAACCAATCAACAGGAAACAAATGTATTGCTTTCAGTCAAACGTGCCTAATGGAAATCAACAGCAAGGCCCCAGTAACAGTAGGAGCAAAGCTTGCTGTTGGCTCACATAACTGGGCTAAGCTTGCAGGGATTTAATGGAAAACTAAAACAAGGCCATAGTAACAGCGGGTGCAAGATAATCTATTGGTTCACAGGTTCTGGGGGAAGCTTGCTTGCAGGGAGTCCAGTGCAATGGAATTACGGGTCTTTGGAAACATCAATCATGGTATCCTAGCGCGCCATAAAACGCCACAGGGGTAATGCAGCATGAGCCCTGAGAGCTAGACCACTTCGCAGCGGCGGCTCCCCCGCTAAGATGGAGCCCCACTGCTTTGCCAGTAGTTTAAAGAAGAAAACTAGATGATAATAACTGTTAGACGGACCGGGAGGGTCGGCCGAGGACAAGGGGAGAGGTCTCCGGGGAGAGCCGTCTCCAGCGATCGTACAGACAAGTAACTTCCCCCCCACAGACGGACACCACACCAGGATAAGGTTTAACGATACTTTATCAGCAATTCTTTAGGTACGGTAAAATTATACAAGGAGGTCTGGACTCAGGGGTCCCCTCGATTCTGGTCTCTGGATTGGGAAAAGGGTAGCGGGACAGTCTTGTTACCAATAGATGAAAATAGCTCTCAATCCTCGAGCTCGGCGTTCTAGATGATCGGGCCGCGGCGGAGCCAGGCAGGTCCCGAGATGGATGAAGGAAGCGACGGTCCGCGGCGGAGCCAGCAGGTCCCGATGAAGATGGTGGTTACAAACGGTCCGCGGCCACGCCAGCAGGTCCCGACGACGATGAAGGTTACGAAGGTTGCGGCAGCGCCAGCAGGCAGGACGATGGTTCGCAAGGCAGGGCTACGGCAGCGCCAGTAGTCCGTCAAGGATGAGTTCTTCACTGCGTCTCTCGACTCCAGGATACAACTGCCTTCCTGCTCTGGAGCTGCCCCAGTTATAGGGCTGGTGCCCTTTGATGTCCGGACCCTCGCACTTGGAGGTTGGGGGGTCCGGGATGAAGGGGTCCAGACACCCAGCAGGGGGGTGGAGCCAGCGCCCGGGGAGGTTGTGGCGAGCGGCACCTGGCGAGGGAGAACCATCGACACCTCTTTCTCCCATTGACTTGCCAAGTAGTCCGCTCACCTCCTGGGTGGATGGTGGTGCCGGGATGTCTGAGGCCTGGCCAGGCCCAGGGTTGGGGTCGATCGGGGGCCACGCGGCCTCGTGGCGGAGTGTCCAAGATGGCGCCCGGGCTGGGCGCGCGGGCCAGTAATGGATCGGGCCCACGAGGTCGATATGTTCAGAGGCAAGGGTCCCGGAGGGGACGGAAAACGTGAAGTGGTGGGGTGTGACACTGGAGGGACCGGGCTCGGGCCTGGTCGGGCAGAGGGGGAGCGGCCCTTCACGTGGCCTGTCCAACATGCGTCCCCCCCAGCTGAAGGCGGGGAGAGTCACCCATCCTCTTGGGGACTCTCCTCGTCGAGGCGGAAAAACCGGGACAGGCCATCTGCGTTGGCGTGATCTGGCCCAGGCCGGTGTTCAACAGTGAAGTCCATCCCTTGTAGGGAGATGGACCAACGTAGTAGTTTTGGGTTTTCCCCCCGCATCTGCATCAGCCACTGCAGGGGTCGATGGTCGGTCTGCACCCGGAAGTGGGTGCCAAAGAGGTAGGGCCGGAGCTTTTTGAGGGCCCATACCACGGCGAAGGCCTCCCTCTCGATGGTGCTCCAGCGTTGTTCTCGAGGTAGGAGTCGCCTGCTGATGAAGGCCACTGGCTGATCAAGGCCTTCGGTGTTCAATTGAGACCGGACCGCCCCAATGCCGTGGTCGGAGGCATCCGTCTGGACGACGAATTCCCGGCTGTAGTCGGGGGCCTGGAGCACAGGGGCGGAGCACATGGCGGCCTTCAGTTGTTCGAAGGCTGTTTGACAATCTGGGGTCCAGTTGACCTTCTTGGGTTGATTTTTGGACGTGAGCTCTGTGAGGGGCCCCACTACGGTACCATAGCCTTTCACGAACCGTCTGTAATAGCCCGTGAGTCCCAAAAAGGCGCGGACCTCGGTCTGGGTGATGGGGGGCTGCCAGGACTGGATGGCGGCAATCTTGAGCTGCAGAGGGGCCACCAGGCCGCTTCCCACCTGATGTCCGAGTTCAAATTCGATGGAGGAGGCATTTTGGTCATACCACTTTTTCATGTCCTCTTGACTGGCCTCCAAGTTTGCTTTTGCCAGCTCTCTGAACCGTCGGGTCTGGTTGCGGAGGGTTAGGAGGTATTTGAAGACATCTGGGGGGTTCTTTAGAGGGGGCAATTCCCAGCCTTCCTTGACTAGACTGAGAGGCCCCCGTACGGGGTGTCCATACAATAACTCAAACGGGCTGAAGCCCAGGGACTTCTGGGGGACCTCTCGATATGCGAAGAGGAGGCACGGCAGCAGCACATCCCACTGGCGACGGAGGGGCTCTTCCAACCCCCCAATCATCCCTTTGAGCGTGCGGTTGAACCGCTCAACGAGTCCGTTTCCTTGAGGGTGATAGGGGGTCGTGAATCGGTAGGTGACCCCACACTGTTCCAGAGGGACTTCATATATTTGGAAATAAAGTTTGTGCCCCTGTCGCTGACGACTTCTCTGGGGAAGCCCACACGGGAGAAGATCCCCATCAGGGCCCGGCCGACCACCGGGGCTGTCACAGTTCGCAGGGGAACAGCCTCGGGGTAGCGGGTGGCGTGGTCCACTAGTACCAGGATGAACCGATGTCCTTGTTTTGTACGGGGGTCCAGGGGCCCCACAATGTCTATCCCGACCCTCTCGAACGGGGTGGTGACCACGGGAAATGGTTGCAGGGGGGCCCTTAGTTTGCGGCCGCTCTTTCCACTGGCTTGGCACGTGGGGCAAGATCGGCAATGCTGGAGTACATCATTCCTCATTTTGGGCCAGAAGAAGTGGGTTACTAGGCGGCTGTAGGTTTTATCCTGACCCAGGTGTCCAGCCAGGGGGACATCGTGGGCCAGGTTTAGCAAGAAGTCCCTAAAACGGAGGGGCACCACTAGCACTCGGCTGGCCCCCAACTCCGCGATCCTTTGTTCACTGTATAGCAGATCATTGTCCCAGTAGATCCAATGTGTTCCGGAGGTATCTCCTGCGCTCTGGGCGAGGGCTTGTTGGCGGAGTCCCTCGAGGGAGGGACAGGTCTTTTGCTCTTGGCGAAACTGTTCCTGTGTGGGTCCCCCCTCGTGATGCCACTGGTCGAGGCCAGCGAGGTCCGGAGGTTGAGCTGGTTCTGGGGGGACGGCACGGTCGGTGTCTTCGATTGGGGCGACCGGGGGAGGGGGCGCCGGCCATTCGGGTTCCTCTTGTCGGGGGTTGGCACGGGCGGCCATGGACCGGGTGGTGACGCACGCCCAGTCCGGGACGCCCAACATCCCCAGGTGTTCTCTTCGTTCTACGGCTGCCCAGGGCGAGCTTTCAAGGTCATTTCCCAGGAGACAGTCTACGGGAGCATCATCTCGGACCGTTACTTTCAACATGCCGGAGACCCCTCCCCATTCGAAAGGGACGCAGGCCATCCGACACAGACTTTCCGAGTTATCGGCTGAACGGACAGGGCAGAGAATGTTTGGTATGAACTGTTCTGGGGTCACCAGGTGACAGCGGACGGCTGTTACACTGGCCCCGGTGTCGCGGAGGGCTTCGGCCTGGCGTCCATTGATGCTCACCCATTGGCTGTACTTCCGGGTGTTAGCGGGTAGGGGGACCCGCGGGACCATGTCTTTCCCCCCTAAGCATGCTAAAGTCATGGCGGCTGGCTCCCATTCTTGATGCTCTTGTTCGTATTCTTCCTGCTCCTCGGAGATCTGTTCTTCCCCTAGGGCAGCAGCGGCCACTTGGCGGGGTCTTGGGCTCTGGTACTGCGGGCAATTTGGGTCGTTTGCATAGTGGCCGACCCGTTGGCATCGGTGACACGTGACATTGGCTCTGTATCCCGGTCGCGCCGGGGTGCTGCCCCGGTTGGCCGGGGGGGTGGTGCTGGTAGCGGGGGCGACCGGAGCGTTGTCTCTTCCTCGCCCTTGGCCCCCCCCTCCTCCTCGGGGACGGTGCTGACCGTTGTTGTTCCGGTTCTGTTCATAGGACCCATTTCGGCCCACTCTGGTGATTTCCCACCGGTCAGCCTCGGCTGCGAGCTGCCGTGGATCAGTCAATTTGCTGTCGAGGAGGTGCTGCCGGAGCTCAATGAAGCAATTGTTTGATAGATGCTCCCACACCATGAGGTTAAAGAGTTGTTTGTACGTTGTGACATTGCTTCCCTTGATCCAGCCCTCGAAGGCTCGGCTAAAGTAGTTCACGTAGTCCACCCAAGTTGTACCCGGGATGCGGGTGCAGTCTCGGAACCTCTGACGGTACATCTCGGGTGTGAGCCCATAGCGGGTGAGGAGGGCAGCTTTCATGTGGTCATAGGAGGTCATCTGATGGTCCGGGAGCTGTAGCAGGGCATCGCGGCCCTCATTGAGGAATCTCCCCCATAGACCGGCTCCCCAATCGCTTCGATCGATCCGGTGGGCGGTCATAGCGATTTCGTAGGCCTTGAACCATTGCTGGATGTCGTCCTCTCGGAAGTATTCTCGAACGACATCCTTGGGGATGTGTACCTTTTTTTCTGTTGCCCCTGGGTCGCGGGGTTGCTCGGGCACCCCTAATTCTCTGTTCTGCTTGCGTAAGTCTATCTCAGCTAGTTTGCGCTCGTGTTCATACGCCAGCCTCTTTTCCTCGAGCTCCCTTTGTCTCTGTTTTTCCTCTCTTTCTTCACGGAGACGCAGGTGCTCTAAGCTTATTTTTTGTTCGGCCAGTTTAAGTTCAACATCCATTTTGAGCCGGGCCATTTCTAGTTCATGTAGTCGTGTTTTTTCTCGTTCCTGGATCTCGTCTTGCGAGAGACCCGTTCTTTGCTCCTCGGGGGCCGTGGTGTTTTTTCCTACTGCTGCGATGTTTTGGTTGGTGGTCCCCACGGCCCCTGTTTCTGTCCAGGACTCTAGGGCATGCTTGAAATCGTCTTTGGTACTTAGACCGGTGGTAGCGATACCTAGTTCGATGCAGAATTGTTTTAATTCACGATGGCTGTACTCGTCCAATTTCTCCATTTGAAATTTCTCGGATCCGCTTTCTTTGGTTGTCATTGTGATTTCGTCGTGGGGTGAGCTACTCTCTGTACGATTATGCGGTGATTCGGATCGCGCCGCTGGCCACCAATGTTAGACGGACCGGGAGGGTCGGCCGAGGACAAGGGGAGAGGTCTCCGGGGAGAGCCGTCTCCAGCGATCGTACAGACAAGTAACTTCCCCCCCACAGACGGACACCACACCAGGATAAGGTTTAACGATACTTTATCAGCAATTCTTTAGGTACGGTAAAATTATACAAGGAGGTCTGGACTCAGGGGTCCCCTCGATTCTGGTCTCTGGATTGGGAAAAGGGTAGCGGGACAGTCTTGTTACCAATAGATGAAAATAGCTCTCAATCCTCGAGCTCGGCGTTCTAGATGATCGGGCCGCGGCGGAGCCAGGCAGGTCCCGAGATGGATGAAGGAAGCGACGGTCCGCGGCGGAGCCAGCAGGTCCCGATGAAGATGGTGGTTACAAACGGTCCGCGGCCACGCCAGCAGGTCCCGACGACGATGAAGGTTACGAAGGTTGCGGCAGCGCTAGCAGGCCGGACGATGGTTCGCAAGGCAGGGCTACGGCAGCGCCAGTAGTCCGTCAAGGATGAGTTCTTCACTGCGTCTCTCGACTCCAGGATACAACTGCCTTCCTGCTCTGGAGCTGCCCCAGTTATAGGGCTGGTGCCCTTTGATGTCCGGACCCTCGCACTTGGAGGTTGGGGGGTCCGGGATGAAGGGGTCCAGACACCCAGCAGGGGGGTGGAGCCAGCGCCCGGGGAGGTTGTGGCGAGCGGCACCTGGCGAGGGAGAACCATCGACACCTCTTTCTCCCATTGACTTGCCAAGTAGTCCGCTCACCTCCTGGGTGGATGGTGGTGCCGGGATGTCTGAGGCCTGGCCAGGCCCAGGGTTGGGGTCGATCGGGGGCCACGCGGCCTCGTGGCGGAGTGTCCAAGATGGCGCCCGGGCTGGGCGCGCGGGCCAGTAATGGATCGGGCCCACGAGGTCGATATGTTCAGAGGCAAGGGTCCCGGAGGGGACGGAAAACGTGAAGTGGTGGGGTGTGACACTGGAGGGACCGGGCTCGGGCCTGGTCGGGCAGAGGGGGAGCGGCCCTTCACGTGGCCTGTCCAACAATAACCAATATTATCATTTTCGTTTTTCGTTCCTACTTGGGTGCAGGCGGGGCTGGCCTGGCCAGAGCAGGGGCCAGGGGGAGGAGTAGTGAGCACACAATAAGTGAGCATTATGGTTTGTACGGCCTTTTTGGGCCGGCTAAACTGCCATGTGCACTTTGCATGTTGTCCACCAGCTGTATTGCACAACCTGGGTGGAAAACATGCGTAGCCTCCCAGTCCGTCTCGGAGCGCCGATCCACGGCACTCAGGCCAATCACAACGCTGCTGTACGGCGGCGTCATAATTTGTCTAGGGTAGTCTGGGAGCCTGTGTGCTTCCTGGTTCCTGCTATCAACCGAGGAGCCGAAGAGGTCTGAGAGGCGGCGGCCGGCTTGCAGGTAAGTGGTTAAAATAAAACATCATTTACCCCTCTCTCCTCACAACCCCTGTTAAGTAATGATCGCTAATGCCATTACACATGGGGCTCAGGAAGGGTTTGTGACAGAGAGGGCACAGGAGGGGCTCATGACTGTTTCCCCCTGCAAGGAGTGACCTACAGGGGTGGTTTGTTGGGGTGAAGGGCAAGGACATAACAAACCACATGAAGGACATGAACTGCGCATGCTGGCCACCGGTGGGAATGGGCGGAGCAAAGGCGGGCCCGCCTTTGCCCAATCGCGTGCCGTTTTTTTGTTTTTTTTACGCGAAAGCCAATTACAGACGGGGAAAGTAAACCCGCACGCATGAGTGTGGGTAGCTTTCTGAAGCCCTTTCAAGAGGTCTCGTGCTGCGCCTAGCAATGCTGCGCACTGCAATGCTAGGCGCGAGACCTAAAAACGAGTTAGCTGCTTAGAGTGCACACCTTTTAGTAAAGTATGTGTTCTTTTTTCAACTGGGTGGGTGTAACTCTTTTCACCCTCCCATAGTGTAAGCCATGTGCCAATTGCAGCTAAGTGCACAAACAGAGCAGGAATCTATAGCTCCACCTTCCTCACTGTCATTCCCATTCACATGCCAACATTTTAAAACCGGAAAGTCTGAGATTTTGAAAGAAATCCTGCAAATGGATATTCCCCATTGATTTCTATTGAAGCTGATGCAATTTCAGGCAAGAGAGCTAAATCAAATACTTTTGGCTTAAAAAATCGGTAGTCTTCTGCCAGAATCTAGTCTATTGGCATGTATGCATTCATTGACAACCGATCAGAATCCAGTGCTTTCAGTTGAGGGACGGTTGCCATCAGTACACCTCCTGTGACTGAAGATGGTGATTGAACTAACAGTTAAAGGACTAAGATCACATGTTCCCCAAAAAAACCCACACCTACCTTTTTTGTATGCTACTGTTGTTGAATGTCCTTCTGTAGCAGGCCCAGTTGCATCCCATGAAAACTTGTCTGAATGCTATTCTAAAGAGCGTTTGTATCTGCCTATGTCCGTGAGTACTATGTCCAGGGCCACTGGAATTATGCGGCAGGAGAGGACTAAAATATGCAGCTGGGTTGAGTAAATTATAAGGCAAGAAAAGCAAAATTATGCAGCATAATGTGGCACATTTTGTAATAGTATTACTTCTTTATTTCATCATTAGGTCGAGCATTCAAGATCTCTTGTATATACTTTAGTATATACTTATATGTGTATATACCTATATGTGTATATACTCTGTTGGCTCTGGAGATCAGCCCAAGGACGTGTCTGTTTCCGCTTAGGGACTTTTTTTTTCTGGCAACTGCCTCTATTTAACTTTCTTGATAGAAAACGACCAGCAGAGGTCGGTAAAATACCAGGATCACTTTAGCGTTCTCTAGATTCCAGTCCATAGAAATTGTCTTCCATGAGCACCTGTAGACAATAATATTTTTTTCAAATCTTGTATTTTCCGTGATATGACCACCAAAGGCCTGATTTTATATTAAAAACAGAGCTGTGGACTATACTATTTCCCGCTGAAAGGCAATATTTCTTTCCATGTGTTCCCGTACCCGGCGTGTCCCGCAGTCTGGTGCTTACTTTACCTTCATGGTAAAGAAGAGAAGATGTTTCAGCACCCAGGCTAATGTGCTGCATAGCTAAATACATGTAAGATCCCAAAGGCGAGACTAATTGGATTGCAAATGCTTGTTAGTAAACATAGAAACAAACTCTGGCCATTTGTTGCACCTCATTAGTGCCAGCTTAACATCCAAATATAGCAATAGGCAACAACGGTCTGCATTCCAGCTTTCCAAAGGGCCTTCCACGTCACTGCAACACATTTCATATTTTTTGTTAGTATTGAACTGTTTGAGCAAGAAACCCAATTTTTTTGTTAACATCTGTAGATTATGAGGCTAATGATGGATTATGTATAAATCCTAACACAATGCAGGGTGAGTGCTGTTTTGTAAAAATAATGGTCGTGCACAATGCTCCGGCACCTGTCACCCTTTGGTACCACTGGCTACAGATTCATTCAACAAAATTAACAAAAGGAGGTGCACCAAGCAAAGCAAATTATAGTCCATTCGTGTTTTCTTTACTTTCTTCCTTTATTTTGACATCCACTTATGGTCATAAAAAACTGCCAATGCGTTTCGTTCCACTAAAGCACAAGACTTTGGAACATTATCAGGGCTCTAAGTGCAACATGCAAACTATTTTGTTTTCATCCTAGATCAGAGAACCAGTAAACCCTAATAGCGTAGCAGTATTCCAAGTAAGCCTAAAATGTTCCACCTTCTAGTACAAACGAGCAAATGAGTCGTCTAGAATAGAATCAGGGGAGTAAGTGCTCTCAATTGATGAGATGTGCTTAAAGTAGCAAGGTGCACTACCGTGATACGTGGCCCGAAACCTTCTAAAAGGTGGATTATGTGACAAATGTGGCAACTCTAGAATTATGTGAACATCAACGCAGCCACACAATCGCATAATTCCAGTAGCCCTGACTATGCCTCTGTGCTCTGCTTATGTGTCCAAAAAATGTCTTTAAAACAAACCCAGTTTTCATTAATATCTACTGAAAAGGGTTATCACATGTGCACCATTGGAAACATGTTTTTGGTAAATCGTGTTGGTAGAGTCCTCAAACGTGGGTACATTTCTGTTGACTGTCTATCCTGTATTGACCAAGGATCCTGCCCAATGTAACTGAAAGAACACCATTTAACATTAATGTTCTGAAAAAATGACAGAGAAGAGACAGCCTCTTTTAAAATGGAGTTTCATTTAAATCCATTTTTTTCATCAAGGTTACCGGTCTAATCTGCTTTAAAATACATTTTAAGTATTTCCAACATGCACATAGGAAAGATTACCATAAGTCTGTAAATTTGTAATTAAAACCCTTGTGATTTTGAAAAATGTATGCCTCTGTATTCGTTTAAATGTACCGTTTGCCACAACAGAAAATACTAAAGGGGTATTAACCTCTCCCTGTAAATTGATATCCGAAATGTTCCTTTTTCACTCAGTCTTTTTCTATTAATTTTGGAAACAATATTCTCATGTAGAATGATGACAGTAACAACAATTACAGGTGAAATTAAGTACACAAGATGGAAAACACATGAAGTGCTTAACCCACAAGAAAAAGTAGTGCTTGGTAAGCAAGAAGTGGAAGTATAAAAATCAGCCTATCAAAAGAGATGGTAAATATGCTATGCTCCATTGGAGGGACATACATAGGATTGACAAGCTGGAACACACGTTAGAAACAGGCAAATAGAGTGACAGGAAGGCCAACCAATGGTAAGCAGTGGCCAGTGCCTCCATGGTGAGGACCAAACTCCATATTTAGGGATCCCTGTCTCTCCTCGGCAGGGATATATGCAATATGAAGTCATGCACAGGTATGACAAATGCACTATCTGCACAGTTCATTTTGAGTAAACTTTGATTTGTGTTGCTGTTATCATGTATTTAATGTAGTATACGGTGTCCGACCTTGATAATTTTATTTTTTAAATCGAATTAAGTATATTGATTGATTGAGTGAGCTATGACCCTTCTGCACATGGAGTTTTCTGCCTGTGCGTTGGATCCATTGTTTGTTTACCCAGCCACTGGGCTCAATGGTGTCTAACAGCAGAGCCAGTCATTGCTCTATCAGCTATAACTTAGGTGTCCTCGTCACGTGTAACACCTGTAAATGAGGAAGGGAAATCTTGAGTTCCGCAAACTGGAGCATGACAAATTTATGGCGAAGCTCCTCCTCTGATGAACTCTAAATGTTTCAACTTATTTGATGGGTTGTTTTTACTAGGTACAGTACTTCTAACTTCTTTTTTGAAATTCTTGGACCACGGTCTTCTGTAGCTTAACAGATGGAAAAAGACAATGGGAGCCAAGCTTATGGAATGGTGCTGTTGAGAGACCAATGAGTGCAGGTGCAGGTGCAGGTGCAGATGGGCCTTGGTGTTAGGCCAAGTGCAGGGGGTGGTAGGGGCAATGTGGAGGTAGAGGTTGGTGAAGTCTGATTAACAGACTTTGTCCATAATCGGAGGGCGTTTAATTGGTTATTCCACTTTTGCTATATATAATACAAAATCAATGAAACTCTTTCAAGGAATAGTTGTAAGAAGAAGAACATCGAGTTTCTGTAGAGTTAGATAGGAGGCACATTTACAGTTTGTCTTGGCCTTGACAGAGCTAACTTAACAAAATTGGTGTATGGGGCCTTATGTAGGAACTCATTGTGCATATTTGTGTGGATTGTTGGGGAAAAAAAGAGGTGATGGTTACATAACCCTTCACAATTGCTTAGTTCTGGAGTAATGTGGGCATTTGAGCTCCAATCGCAGCAAAGAGGATTTATCTGTGTTTTCAATTTCATTGAATTTAAACATATTTCTTTTTCTGTTAAAGTCAACCAACTGTTTCCCACGAATGCAAGCAAGCCTCTTCTGCACCTAGGCCCTGATGCTGTGGCTCTGTACATTGGGAATAGTAGCAGTTTCCTACCGGGATCCGCTATGACTGTGAATGGACTTGTTGATGCCTTGGTGTACACCAGCAGTGAAACTACTGACCCTCAGCTCCTTAAAGTCCTGACTCCTGGCAGATATATCTTCTATGAGAATCAACGGTAAGTGTTGAGCTGGTTTGTTGCTGCTGTTGCGTGTGTGTCAATAGTTGGGAGAGTTCTGCAGGGTTTTCCTGTGTGGTTTGAATATAGTAGAATACCATAATCCAGAATAACATTAGGGACAAGCATTTGCAATGCAATAGGTCTCGCATTAGGAAAGTTTGAGCTATTGGTATTGTAAATGACAATTTTTTATTTATGTGTTGGTTTTGAAAATTGCAAAATTAATAGCTTTGTTATTTACAATGCCAATAGTTTTAACTTTTGCAAATGTGACACCTATAGCATTTGTAATGCAATATGTGTTGTATTTATGTGACTTAGATGTATCGTTATTACAAATAACAATGGCTTTTATTTTTTTTACATATTTAATACTTAAAAATTATTGTAATTTATAATGGCAATAGCTTAAACTTTTGTAAATAACTTTTGTGAAGATTATGTTCAGTGTATTTTATTGTGTCGAAAATACAAAAACAGAAGTGAAATATTAACATCTTTTTTTATAAGAAAGCTATGGTAACAGGGAAAGAAAGATAGTATCCAGGCCGAAAGAGACAGACCGAAAGACTGACTAGCCTGTCCCTTAGGGCTCTTTGCATGTGGTGAGATTCTAGTTATGTTACAGGAACCTTAAGTGCACATATGCCAGTAAGGTCCCCTTGGAGCCAGGAAGATAACAGCATCAGACTGCCAGCCTCTCATAAATAATAATCGGTACATTTTGATCAACAAAAGTGTCAGATCTACAGCCTCCTCATAGGTTAGGTTCCAGGCTCCAAGAATATCTGGCACGGGCACCCACCCATCCGACTGGAATCTAGCTGCCCCTTTCTATTAAAATATACATTGATATCTCCTCAGGGGCCCTGAAGTAATGGCAAGGTAACATGTAGCAGTTTACAAAACTCCTAAAAATTCTAATAGTCAGCTGCGTGCTACTCGCCGAAAAAAGCGCTTCGACGCCTGGTCAGGGTTAGTTAGCGCTATATTAATGCAATTACTATTACTGTAAAACAAATAGTCTTTCCTCTCTCCCACACACACACCACAATGTATCTGTACTGAAGAACCACCCGCACCAAATACCACACGAGGCTGGCAGGCCTCGCTCCGGCCCTGCTCAAGCGGTTGATGGCCTGTCATGGAGGCGGCACAGCCGCCCACGGTACATATGTGGCTTCAAGAAACACACAATTGGGCAGTGGCTGAAGAGGACACCCTGATGTCCGGTTGTCTCCGGCAGGGAGGAGAGGGTTCGGCCACTCAGCTCGCCAAGACCCCTCCCACCCAAACCTCCTCAATAGGGTCAGACCGTGTCCGTCATACCGGCGTCCTCTCGCGTAACACGCAGAGAGGATTGATCTTCCCAGGATTCCATTAGCGCGTGCGCGTGGAGGAGGGGCGCGTTCCAGCTTTAGGCACGTGGAGGAGGGGCGCGTTCCAGCTTTAGAGTGCTCAGTGCATGCACTCAGCGTCCAAACCAGAGAGCAAACTGGAAGTAATGTGTTAAAAGGGCAGGATCCCTTCGAAAGGGAAGGGCTCGGTGGGAAGCATTGGAGTTCTTGGCAAATCACTGTGTAGCGTGGCATTCCCACAAAGCGTGAGCGAGCCAAAGAGGTAAAAATAAACACTTGCATACAAATGTATATCCACAAATCCGTTTTGGGAAGCCTGGGAAACCAAACTAGCATCTTAGGACGTGTTTTATTGACTCCCCAAACTAGGAAGGGGACGAATATTTTCAACTGCACAATTAAAAGTACAATTCTTGCATCAAATGTTTAGCGCAATTAATACAGAATGAAGACAACATGGAACAGCCCAAACAGCAAACACCGACCCCAAACGCATCACGTAATCCTTATTCTGACATTTTTCACCCCAGAATCAAGGCACAAGCATTCATAACTGTTCAAGGGGTAACGGGAAGAGACGGATTCCTGAAATGCTTACACTTGAATGCGACCGCAGGAACGTGAAACTTAAAACTACAATAAAACCTACAGCTGTTGGGAGTGACACCAGCCAAGAGCATGCTTCCTGCCCGCACTGAACTCAGCAGGCCCGGAGGAAAGACTCAAATACTGCAGAGGAAGATAAGCAACAAAAAAAAAAGCTGCGCGCATCCTGAAAACGGAAGTTCGGGAGCGTCACGCCTGTCGTGGGGCGGGACTTCCGTTTTCCGCGAAGCCCGCGCCCACGGAGTTGATGCCCCGCGGTGGCTGCAGAAGTCAGGACGGAGTGGCGGCGATGCGGTGAGTAAGGCTTAGTTGTAAGGGGGGCGGTGTGTGTGTGTGTGTATGTGTGTGTGTGTGTGGGGGGGGGAGGGTAGAGGGTGGCGGCGGCGTGTGTATGCGTGTGTGTGTATGTGTGT